>NC_086453.1:148272146-148364646 GCF_028390025.1 Pseudophryne corroboree
CTATAAAGAGTAGATTCTGTCTATGATGAGTCAGAATAGCACCTGTTCCATCTTCTAACTGTATCCTATACACTGGTAGATTGTCTAACTTTTCAATCACTACATACGGTTCTTCTTTCCACCGAGTAGCAATTTTAAACTTCTTTGATGTTCCTAGACGCTTCAATAATACTCTATCCCCAGTGGATAACACTTGATCGCGAACTTTCCGATCATAGTAAACTTTATTCTTTGCTCCTGACCGTTTGGCAACTTGTTCAGCTAGGATGTAAGCTTCCTCTAATTCCTTTCTTAACTTTTCTACATATTTTGTATGTGATCTAAAGGGACACCCGTCAGATGAAGTTCCCATACATACATCAATAGGGAGCCTAGCTTCTCTTCCAAACATCAGGTAATACGGTGAAAACCCAGTTGATTCATTACGGGTGCAATTATATGCGTGGACCAACCGGTTTATGTGTTTTTTCCAATGCTGCTTGTTCAATGGATTCAATGTTCCCAACATGTCCAATAAAGTCCGGTTGAACCGTTCAGGCTGTGGATCACCCTGCGGGTGATAGGGAGTGGTCCTGGATTTAGCGATCCCACAACTTCGACACAATTCTTTTATCAATCGGCTTTCAAAGTCCCTCCCTTGATCGGTATGTATTCTGTTGGGTAAACCGTAATGAATGAAAAATTTATCCCATAGTGTGTCGGCTATAGTGGATGACTTCTGATTCGGGGTAACATATGCTTGGGCGTATCTTGTAAAATGGTCCGTTATTATCAGTATGTTACATTTTTTTCCCGGTTCCACTTCTAGTGTGAGGTAATCCATACAGACTAGATCCATGGGTCCGCTGCTTTTGAATGTAACTAACGGTGCCGTTCTAACTGGTAACGTTTTTCTTATAACGCAATTCCCACAGTTCTGGCAATATTTGCGTATATCTTTTCTCATATTGGGCCAATAAAATCTATCAATTATTAAATTCAGGGTCTTTTCGAATCCCAAATGGCCATGCTCATCGTGAAGAGCATACAGTACTGAGGAACGGAACTTTCGTGGTAATACCAGCTGATATCGTTGTTGTCCGGTTTTCTGCTTTATGCAACGATACAAGATTCCTTTCTTGAAAATTAAATTCCTCTCTTGTATCTTCAATAAAGCAACTTCTTCCCTCAACTCAGGTGAAATTGTTTGATCCACATTCTTTTGAACTAAATACTTGATTCCTCGATCATACCGCTGTTCTTGCCATAATTGACTCCGTTTTACTCTAGGGAGGCCTTCCAATTCTACATGGCTAATCCAACAATAGGACAAAGGTAAGGCTGTGGGCTTCATACCTAATGCTCCAATACATTTGCTTCCAGTAACAACATTCACAAATATATTGTGACACATACTCTTAACTTCTCCCGCTGGTACTTCAATCCATGCATCTTCCTCTTCACTTTCGTCTGATTGTTGTTGATTCGGGATCCTGGAAAGAGAGTCAGCATCTACATTATTGACACCCGGCCGATATTTTAAAGAAAAATTATACAAAGCTAAAGCAGCTAGCCAGCGGTGACCAGTTGCATCTAATTTGGCCGTTGTTTGTACATATGTCAATGGATTGTTGTCTGTATGAATTTCGAAAGTCGTCCCATATAAATAGTCATGAAATTTATCGACTACACTCCATTTCAGAGCGAGGAATTCTAATTTGTGAACTGGATATCTTTTTTCACTGCTAGTGAGTCCCCGACTAATGAAAGATACTGGTTTCAATTCATTTTGATGCACCTGATACAAAACTCCTCCCAGTCCATCTAGCGATGCATCTATATGCAGAATATAAGGTAGCTTAGGGTTGACATAAGCTAAAACAGGAGCAGTGGTTAATTTCAATTTTAAGGTCATAAAGGCAATCTCACACTCGGGTGTCCATCGCTCTCCAAAAGGTTCGTTAATCTTATATCTCAACACCCCTGTTACTTCCGGGTTTTGCCCCATGGTTTTCTTCCTATTAAATGGTGGGTATCCTTTTGTAAGGTCCGTTAAAGGCTTGGCAATATTAGAGTAATTCGGGACAAATCGACGGTAATAGCCGCAAAATCCCAAGAAAGATCTCAGTTCTTTGAGCTTAGCTGGACGAGGCCAATTTTTAACAGCTTCCACCTTATCAGGGTCAGTTGCCACCCCTTCTCTACTGACTATATGACCAAGGTATTTCACCTTGGATTGGCATAAATGACACTTTTCCAAGGATAATTTTAGTCCTGCTTCCATTAGCCTCTCTAAAACTTTGAGGAGTCGATTGTTATGCTCTTGTAACGTGGCACCAAAGACAATAATATCATCCAGATATACGATGACCTCACGGTAATTCATGTCCCCTACTGTTTTTTCCATGGCTCTCTGGAAAGTAGCGGGGGCTCCTTTTACTCCTTGTGGCATTTGTATGAATTCAAAGAATCCCAGAGGGCATATAAACGCAGTTTTTTCCCGATCTTCTGGCTTCATAGGTATCTGATAAAATCCACTTCTTAAATCCAATACTGAAAACCATGAACTCCCTTGCAAGCAGTCAAGCGCCTCATCCACTTTTGGTACAGTGTATTGATCCGATACTGTCCTCAAGTTTAATGTCCTATAATCGACGCACATTCGTATATTTCCATTTTTTTTTCGAGCAATCACTATGGGAGAAGCATATGGACTTCTAGATTCTATGATCACTTGGTTTTCTAGTAGACCTTTAAGATGTTGTCTCACATCTTCGAAGTCAGCTGGGGCAATTCTTCGAGATCGCTCACGGAAGGGTGCTTCATCTGTTAATCTAATGCTGTGTTCCACTCCTATTGCCTTTCCAAGGTCCCACTCTCCACTGGAGAAAACCTGGCTTCTGGATTCCAGCTCCTTAATCAAGGTAGACTTTTCCTCTGAGTTGATATCACTCCCCTGAAAACAGTAATCAAATTTGTTCAACTTTCCAACAGAACTTTCTATTTTCTCTTCTGATGACACACAGTAAGTTATAATTGAATGCTCATCTTCATTCTTATGCCATTCAGTGAGAATGTGATAAATCCTGGTGTTGGTCCCAATTATCACAGGGGTTCGTCCCTTCCTTCTGGAATCTCCGGACACACCAAAGCAAGAAGAGGCACTTGTAACCCTACTCCATCAGGGGTACTTCTATTAATCTCCAAAGTAACCAGTACATACCCTAAATATGGATATTTTTCCACACTTAAACCCCATATTACTAAACCACTCAGCGGTTGAATGGGTATATTAGGGATGTTGTTATCATACCAGTTTTGAAATATAATAGAGACTTGGGAACCACTATCGATTAAAATTTTGCATGGACACCCATTTATTGTTGCTGTTAATAGTGGAGCGGGTCCTATTAGCCCTTCAGGTAGTCTTCCATTCCACCAGGAATTCCCCATGGCACAACTACTGACTTCTAGGGGGCCTGTGCGGGGTCCACAGGCCGCCCCTGACCGTTTCCCGACCCTTGTTCTCGATCTTGATTTTCATTGGAGGTTCTAGAATTATTCCGGTTCATACTTCTGGCAGCATTACATTCAAAAGCTCTGTGTCCAGGCCTTCCACATCTAAAGCATCCTCGCCCATAATTACTATTTCCTCGACCTAGACCCCTCACTAGAGTGTTATCGCTAAAAGACCTTTGTGAAGGAACCCTGGCACTGTCCTTTTGTGTTGTAATAAATTGCTCAATCTTTTTATTTTGTTCGTCCATCATTTTTAGTATTTTGTCTTCAAAGGGATTAATGTCGGCAACTGGCAAAACCACCTTAACCTTTTTCACTACCTTTTCCCTCATATCTATTAACACTTCTTCCTGTTTTATCTCTTTCAATAATTCATAAAATGTGTGAGAGGGTTCTCTTATACTGGAACACCTCAATTTCTGAGCTACCGGATCCATAGTAGAAGCACCCCGCAGTAGTTGTTTCATCCTGCTTTTGTCAACGTCATCCTTAGTTATGCCGCCTTTATCTACTATTTTATACAATAGTTTATCCAATCGTATTAAAAATACACTCAACTTCTCTCCTGGTTCCTGAAACGTATGATGCAGTCGGGAAATAAGATCTCCTACATCTTCGAGCGTTCCATATGCATAGTCTAATGACTCAAAGTAAGTATCTAAAGTTGCATTGGGATTACTTCGCCTAGCGGCTTGTATGATTCCCATCGCAGGTCCCCTCAAGCTTTCTACTACCCGTTGTCTTTTAATACGATCCGGGCACTGCCACTCCTCTGTTTGTTGTACCGCAGCTTCTTTCCAAGCCTCATATGTTTCTTCTCCTACGGGTACTGGGGTAATTCCAGAAAATATCCGTAACCGTCGGTAACTTCCTTCGTAATGCCACCTCTCCAATTGGGTTACTACTCTATCCATGACAGATTCGAACTGAGAGGTTTCATTAATATTAATATTAGGATTTCGAGCATCTCCTCCTTCACCACTTTCTTCCCTTCCATTAGAGCTGCTCAGTAAAGGGCCGATAGCAGCTGATACAGGGGCACTAGTAGCTTCTTTATCTTGTGTATTAGGCCACATGATGTTCCATCTCCTTCCAGTCTCTTCACTAGCTATCACTACAGAGGGTATCACTTCAGCGTCCAATTCTTTATCTGTCTCTATCAATACCGCTGCAGTTCTTCCCAACTCCCCAATCCATTTGTCAATAATCTTGGGTCTAATCACTCCATATAGTGTTGTCAATTTCTCGATTATTTCTTTATCAGAAAACTCTGTAAAATCTCCCCCCACACTTAAGCATTTCTTGGGATCTTTCCCTTTCTGACAACACCACTCACTTATATCGTCCTCGGTAAATCTCTCCATTGCTTTATCCTGAGTAGTGAGACCTTTGGATCTCAGCAGTGCCTCCAGTTGTAACCCTTTCTTCAATAAGGAATGAATAGAATTTGGTCTCCGTTGATATCAAAGGGCTATAATATGATATACTCGTATAATCGTGCCTCCACTCAAGCTTCTCTTATTTATTATTTATAGAAATTTTGGTAAGGCTCGCTTGAGTAAGCCTAACCTCAATGTGTGTAATTTAGTTAGTATTGTAGTTGAATACTATGGATTATTTAAATACCTGTAATCATCGAATACATATTTCTTCTATCTCTTCTGTCTTTCAGGGTCATCGAACAGTTATATTCCATATGACTCAACCTGGATGGTAAGTATCATAAATAGAACCACTACTTTATAGTATTTTAAATATATCAATAAGATTAAATAATTTATTCACTTCAATCAATATCTTACAATTCTATTGCATGCAATATACAAAAAATTGTATTTTTCCAATAAAAAGGGCACCAAAAGTGCTCGAGTGACCCGGGTACTCTTATTACTAACTATTATATATATAACGTTAATGCATAACTGATATAAATTTACTTTAGCATAAACAATGTCTGGTGTGTATCCTATCAATAGAGGTAGTGAGAAAAATATAAAGTCCAGATTACCAATATGCTAATATATATAGCTTTTCCTTGTAATCTAAGTCTTTCTGCAGTTAAGGTTTAAAATAGTCTCTGTATTTCATTACAGTATCCAAGTGTCAAATAATGGTATACTTTATATCTTTTGTGTGTGAATCACAAAAGTAGGTAGGTTAATTATCTTCTTTGCAGTGTGAAACTAGTCTTTATCTAGAACTTGAAGATTTTTGTTTATCTTTGTCTGTGCAGAATAAATTGCAATCTCCTCGGTAGTATATTTTCTGACTCTTTAGCTCCTTCTTTTATTAAAAGTAATGGATATAACTAAACTATTATGTAATAAAGGTTTTCTCTTCTCATAGAAATAAAAGTAAACGTTTATTCTTTCCTTTCAATAGCGCCTTCTTGCATCCATTGAATTTCTTTCAGTTAAGGAATAAACTAGCTTTATATGATCCTGGTAAAAGTTGCAACTTAATGTCCCTCTTCAAGACAACATATAAATTGTATCCATAAAGTCTGAAGGAAGAGTGCACACTTTAATTTATGTGTTATTGTCGATGCACAATGAAACTCTAAGCTCTTCCTATGCTCCCCCTACTCTCCAGCATAGGTTGTAAGTCACTCCCCTTTTTCAGTCATGAATTACTGATCTCATCACTGGGTATGCATATAGAGGAGATTAAATTGGATGATTAAATTGGATGATGCTTTCCTCTTTACAATTAGAGGGGCTTTTATATCAGTTGCTCTCCTTTAACACCGAAATAAACATTTACTCTGCCGTTCCTTCTTTGGTAACAAGTAGTATCTCTCTCCTCGCTAGTTACTGACAATGATTGCCAAGCTGTCACAAAAGTAATCATTAGCTTACCACCACACTGCTTAAGAGATACCTCATCAGTTCCGCTCACTGTAGATGCCTCATCAGCTCCCCTCACTGTCTTACCACCGCACTGTCCAGGAGATGCGTCATCAGCTCCACCTTCACCGGAATCACTGTCCCTTTATCGGAATCTCTCCTCCTCACCAGCGGGGCTCAAAGCAGGGCAGCAGGCACTCTTCTCCTGCACCTTTGTCCCGGCGGGGCTGGCGGCGGCTGGCGGCGGGGCTGGCGGCGGCTGGCGGCTGATGTCCCGGCGGGGCTAGCGGCAGCTGGCGGCTGATGTCCCGGCGGGACTGGCGGTGGCTGGCGGCTGATGTCCCGGCGGGGCTGGCGGCTGATAGAGCGGGTGATCTATCTCCGTCTCCTTTGTCAGGGGCTGGCGGTAGCAGGTAATCTATCTCCGTCGTCCCCGTCTGCTCTCCCGGCAGGCTCAGCTGTACGCCGTCTCCTCTCTCTCCTCTCTCCTCTCCCTTTAACGGCTCTTCTCCTGCCGTTGCCTGCGGGAGCCTCTCCTAGCTCTCTCCCTCGCGACCAGCTCGTGCTAAAAATCCCCCTGCTTGTTCTCGCTCACCAGTCCTTCTTTCCCGGCACTTAGCTCCCTTCTCTCCCTCGATGGGCTCCAGAAACTTCACTTCTTTGTCATACCTTAACTCATTAACTCACTCCTCTACTGACTTTATAAAAGTGGAATTAAAAGCACTATATACACACTTATCAGTACTATTCTTATGATAGATATACATATTATATATTCTAACAATAACATTTACTTAGCTGGGCTACAAATACATGTACATAAAAAGCTGTACAAACTGGAAAGTGAGACGGAATGACACAGCATGGAGTGAAAGGAAAATGGCACTGGTGAGACACAGAAATAATGATGCTAGTACACGGGGAAATGGTGTTGGTGAGACGCAGGGGAAATGGTGTTGGTGAGATGCAGGAAGAATGACACTGGTGAGAAGCAGGGGAGATGATGTTAGAGATAATGAGGGTGGTGACACTGGAGAGACACAGGGCAAATGACACTGGTGAGATGCAGGGGGAAAGGTACTGGTGATATGCAGGTGAAATGGTGCTGGTGGAAAATGGGGAATGACATAGGTGAGATGCAGGAAGAATGACGCTGGTGAGAAGCAGGGGGGGTGATGTTAGTGATATATGAGCGGAATGGTGCTGGTGATGTTAGTGAGACATGAGGAGAATGGTGCTGGTGAGAAGCAGGAGGGATGGTTGTGGAGCGATGCAGGAGGAATGACAGTAAGACATGAGGAGAATGGTGCTGGTGAGAAGCAGGAGGGATGGCAGTGAAGAGATGGAGGGGGAATGATGGTAAGACATGAGGAGAATGGTGCTGGTGAGAAGCAGGAGGGATGGCAGTGGAGAGATGCAGGAGGAATGACAGTAAGACATGAGGAGAATGGTGCTGGTGAGAAGCAGGAGGGATGGCAGTGGAGAGATGCAGGAGGAATGACAGTAAGACATGAGGAGAATGGTGCTGGTGAGAAGCAGGAGGGATGGCAGTGAAGAGATGGAGGGGGAATGATGGTAAGACATGAGGAGAATGGTGCTGGTGAGAAGCAGGAAGGATGGCAGTGGAGAGATGCAGGAGGAATTACAGTAAGACATGAGGAGAATGGTGCTGGTGAGAAGCAGGAGGGATGGCAGTGGAGAGATGCAGGGGGAATGACAGTAAGACATGAGGGGAATGGTGCTGGTGAGAAGCAGGAGGGATGGCAGTGGAGAGATGCAGGGGGAATGACAGTAAGACATGAGGGGAATGGTGCTGGTGAGAAGCAGGAGGGATGGCAGTGGAGAGATGCAGGGGGAATGACAGTAAGACATGAGGAGAATGGTGCTGGTGAGAAGCAGGAGGGATGGCAGTGGAATGATGCAGGGGGAATGATGGTAAGACATGAGGAGAATGGTGCTGGTGAGAAGCAGGAGGGATGGCAGTGGAGAGATGCAGGAGGAATGACAGTAAGACATGAGGAGAATGGTGCTGGTGAGAAGCAGGAGGGATGGCAGTGGAGAGATGCAGGGGGAATGACAGTAAGACATGAGGAGAATGGTTCTGGTGAGAAACAGGAGGGATGGCAGTGGAGAGATGCAGGGGGAATGATGGTAAGACATGAGGAGAATGGTGCTGGTGAGAAGCAGGAGGGATGGCAGTGGAGAGATGCAGGGGGAATGACAGTAAGACATGAGGAGAATGGTTCTGGTGAGAAACAGGAGGGATGGCAGTGGAGAGATGGAGGGGGAATGATGGTAAGACATGAGGAGAATGGTGCTGGTGAGAAGCAGAAGGGATGGCTGTGGAGAGATGCAGGGGGAATGACAGTAAGACATGAGGAGAATGGTGCTGTGAGAAGCAGGAGGGATGGCAGTGGAGAGATGCAGAAGGAATTATAGTAAGACATGAGGAGAATGGTGCTGGTGAGAAGCAGGAGGGATGGCAGTGGAGAGATGGAGGGGGAATGACAGTAAGACATGAGGAGAATGGTTCTGGTGAGAAGCAGGAGGGATGGCAGTGGAGATATGCAGGGGGAATGATGGTAAGACATGAGGAGAATGGTGCTGGTGAGAAGAAGGAGGGATGGCAGTGGAGAGATGGAGGGGGAATGATGGTAAGACATGAGGAGAATGGTGCTGGTGAGAAGCAGAAGGGATGGCTGTGGAGAGATGCAGGGGGAATGACAGTAAGACATGAGGAGAATGGTGCTGTGAGAAGCAGGAGGGATGGCAGTGGAGATATGCAGGGGGAATGATGGTAAGACATGAGGAGAATGGTGCTGGTGAGAAGCAGGAGGGATGTCAGTGGAGAGATGCAGGGGGAATGACAGTAAGACATGAGAAGAATGGTGCTGGTGAGAAGCAGGAGGGATGGCAGTGGAGAGATGGAGGGGGAATGACAGTAAGACATGAGGAGAATGGTGCTGGTGAGAAGCAGGAGGGATGGCAGTGGAGAGATGGAGGGGGAATGACAGTAAGACATGAGGAGAATGGTTCTGGTGAGAAGCAGGAGGGATGGCAGTGGAGAGATGGAGGGGGAATGACAGTAAGACATGAGGAGAATGGTTCTGGTGAGAAGCAGGAGGTATGGCAGTGGAGAGATGCAGGGAGAATGATGGTAAGACATGAGAGGAATGGTGCTGGTGAGAAGCAGGTGGGATGGCTGTGGAATGATGCAGGGGGAATGATGGTAAGACATGAGGAGAATGGTGCTGGTGAGAAGCAGGAGGGATGGCAGTGGAGAGATGCAGGGAGAATGATGGTAAGACATGAGAGGAATGGTGCTGGTGAGAAGCAGGTGGGATGGCTGTGGAATGATGCATGGGGAATGATGGTAAGACATGAGGGGAATGGTTCTGGTGAGAAGCAGGAGGGATGGCAGTGGAGAGATGCAGGGGGAATGACAGTAAGACATGAGGAGAATGGTGCTGGTGAGAAGCAGGAGGGATGGCAGTGGAGAGATGGAGGGGGAATGATGGTAAGACATGAGGGGAATGGTGCTGGTGAGAAGCAGAAGGGATGGCTGTGGAGAGATGCAGGCAGAATGACAGTAAGACATGAGGGGAATGGTGCTGGTTAGAAGCAGGAAGGATGGCAGTGGAGAGATGCAGGGAGAATGACAGTAAGACATGAGGAGAATGGTGCTGGTGAGAAGCAGGAGGGATGGCAGAGGAGAGATGGAGGGGGAATGACAGTAAGACATGAGGAGAATGGTTCTGGTGAGAAGCAGGAGGGATGGCAGTGGAGAGATGCAGGGGGAATGATGGTAAGACATGAGGAGAATGGTGCTGGTGAGAAGCAGGAGGGATGGCAGTGGAGAGATGCAGGGAGAATGACAGTAAGACATGAGGAGAATGGTTCTGGTGAGAAGCAGGAGGGATGGCAGTGGAGAGATGCAGGGGGAATGATGGTAAGACATGAGGAGAATGGTGCTGGTGAGAAGCAGGAGGGATGGCAGTGGAGAGATGGAGGGGGAATGACAGTAAGACATGAGGAGAATGGTGCTGGTGAGAAGCAGAAGGGATGGCAGTGGAGAGATGCAGGGGGAATGACAGTAAGACATGAGGAGAATGGTTCTGGTGAGAAGCAGGAGGGATGGCAGTGGAGAGATGGAGGGGGAATGATGGTAAGACATGAGGAGAATGGTGCTGGTGAGAAGCAGGAGGAATGGCAGTGGAGAGATGCAGGGGGAATGATGATGATAGACATGAGGAGAATGGTTCTGGTGAGAAGCAGGAGGGATGGCTGTGGAATGATGCAGGGGGAATGACGGTAAGACATGAGGAGAATGGTGCTGGTGAGAAGCAGGATGGATGGCAGTGGAGAGATGCAGGAGGAATGACAGTAAGACATGAGGAGAAAGGTGCTGGTGAGAACCAGGATGGATGGCAGTGGAGAGATGCAGGAGGAATGACAGTAAGACATGAGGAGAATGGTTCTGGTGAGAAGCAGGAGGGATGGCAGTGGAGAGATGGAGGGGGAATGACAGTAAGACATGAGGAGAATGGTTCTGGTGAGAAACAGGAGGGATGGCAGTGGAGAGATGGAGGGGGAATGATGGTAAGACATGAGGAGAATGGTGCTGGTGAGAAGCAGAAGGGATGGCTGTGGAGAGATGCAGGGGGAATGATGGTAAGACATGAGGAGAATGGTGCTGTGAGAAGCAGGAGGGATGGCAGTGGAGATATGCAGGGGGAATGATGGTAAGACATGAGGAGAATGGTGCTGGTGAGAAGCAGGAGGGATGGCAGTGGAGAGATGCAGGGGGAATGACAGTAAGACATGAGAAGAATGGTGCTGGTGAGAAGCAGGAGGGATGGCAGTGGAGAGATGGAGGGGGAATGACAGTAAGACATGAGGAGAATGGTGCTGGTGAGAAGCAGGAGGGATGGCAGTGGAGAGATACAGGGGGAATGATGGTAAGACATGAGGAGAATGGTGCTGGTGAGAAGCAGGAGGTATGGCAGTGGAGAGATGCAGGGGAATGATGGTAAGACATGAGGAGAATGGTGCTGGTGAGAAGCAGGAGGGATGGCAGTGGAGAGATGGAGGGGGAATGACAGTAAGACATGAGGAGAATGGTGCTGGTGAGAAGCAGGAGGTATGGCAGTGGAGAGATGCAGGGAGAATGATGGTAAGACATGAGAGGAATGGTGCTGGTGAGAAGCAGGTGGGATGGCTGTGGAATGATGCAGGGGGAATGATGGTAAGACATGAGGAGAATGGTGCTGGTGAGAAGCAGGAGGGATGGCAGTGGAGAGATGCAGGGGGAATGACAGTAAGATATGAGGAGAATGGTGCTGGTGAGAAGCAGGAGGGATGGCAGTGGAGAGATGGAGGGGGAATGATGGTAAGACATGAAGGGAATGGTGCTGGTGAGAAGCAGAAGGGATGGCTGTGGAGAGATGCAGGCAGAATGACAGTAAGACATGAGGGGAATGGTGCTGGTTAGAAGCAGGAAGAATGGCAGTGGAGAGATGCAGGGAGAATGACAGTAAGACATGAGGAGAATGGTTCTGGTGAGAAGCAGGAAGGATGGCAGTGGAGAGATGCAGGGAGAATGACAGTAAGACATGAGGAGAATGGTGCTGGTGAGAAGCAGGAGGGATGGCAGTGGAGAGATGGAGGGGGAATGACAGTAAGACATGAGGAGAATGGTGCTGGTGAGAAGCAGGAGGGATGGCAGTGGAGAGATGCAGGGGGAATGATGGTAAGACATGAGGAGAATGGTGCTGGTGAGAAGCAGGAGGTATGGCAGTTGAGAGATGCAGGGGAATGATGGTAAGACATGAGGAGAATGGTGCTGGTGAGAAGCAGGAGGGATGGCAGTGGAGAGATGGAGGGGGAATGACAGTAATACATAAGGAGAATGGTGCTGTGAGAAGCAGGAGGGATGGCTGTGGAATGATGCAGGGGGAATGATGGTAAGACATGAGGAGAATGGTGCTGGTGAGAAGCAGGAGGGATGGCAGTGGAGAGATGGAGGGGGAATGATGGTAAGACATGAGGAGAATGGTGCTGGTGAGAAGCAGGAGGGATGGCAGTGGAGAGATGCAGGGGGAATGATGATAGACATGAGGAGAATGGTTCTGGTGAGAAGCAGGAGGGATGGCTGTGGAATGATGCAGGGGGAATGACGGTAAGACATGAGGAGAATGGTGCTGGTGAGAAGCAGGATGGATGGCAGTGGAGAGATGCAGGAGGAATGACAGTAAGACATGAGGAGAAAGGTGCTGGTGAGAAGCAGGATGGATGGCAGTGGAGAGATGCAGGAGGAATGACAGTAAGACATGAGGAGAATGGTTCTGGTGAGAAGCAGGAGGGATGGCAGTGGAGAGATGCAGGTGGAATGACAGTAAGACATGAGGAGAATGGTGCTGGTGAGAAGCAGGAGGGATGGCAGTGGAGAGATGCAGGAGGAATGACAGTAAGACATGAGGAGAATGGTGCTGGTGAGAAGCCGGAAGGAAGGCTGTGGAGAGATGCAGGGAGAATGACAGTAAGACATGAGGAGAATGGTGCTGGTGAGAAGCAGGAGGGATGGCAGTGGAGAGATGCAGTGAAATGACAGTAAGACATGAGGAGAATGGTTCTGGTGAGAAGCAGGAGGGATGGCTGTGGAATGATGCAGGGGGAATGACGGTAAGACTTGAGGAGAATGGTGCTGGTGAGAAGCAGGATGGATGGCAGTGGAGAGATGCAGGAGGAATGACAGTAAGACATGAGGAGAAAGGTGCTGGTGAGAAGCAGGATGGATGGCAGTGGAGAGATGCAGGGGGAATGACAGTAAGACATGAGGAGAATGGTGCTGGTGAGAAGCAGGAGGGATGGCAGTGGAGAGATGGAGGGAGAATGACAGTAAGACATGAGGAGAATGGTGCTGGTGAGAAGCAGGAGGGATGGCAGTGGAGAGATGCAGGAGGAATGATAGTAAGACATGAGGAGAATGGTGCTGGTGAGAAGCAGGAGGGATGGCAGTGGAGAGATGCAGGGGAATGACAGTAAGACATGAGGAGAATGGTGCTGGTGAGAAGCAGGAGGGATGGCAGTGGAGAGATGCAGGGAGAATGATGGTAAGACATGAGAGGAATGGTGCTGGTGAGAAGCAGGAGGGATGGCTGTGGAATGATAAAGGGGGAATGATGGTAAGACATGAGGAGAATGGTGCTGGTGAGAAGCAGGAGGGATGGCAGTGGAGAGATGCAGGGGGAATGACAGTAAGACATGAGGAGAATGGTGCTGGTGAGAAGCAGGAGGGATGGCAGTGGAGAGATGCAGGAGGAATGACAGTAAGACATGAGGAGAATGGTGCTGGTGAGAAGTCGGAAGGAAGGCTGTGGAGAGATGCAGGGAGAATGACAGTAAGACATGAGGAGAATGGTGCTGGTGAGAAGCAGGAGGGATAGCAGTGGAGAGATGGAGGGGGAATGACAGTAAGACATGAGGAGAATGGTGCTGGTGAGAAGCAGGAGGGATGGCAGTGGAGAGATGCAGGGGGAATGATGGTAAGACATGAGGAGAATGGTGCTGGTGAGAAGCAGGAGGGATGGCTGTGGAGAGATGGAGGGGGAATGACAGTAAGACATGAGGAGAATGGTGCTGGTGAGAAGCAGAAGGGATGGCAGTGGAGAGATGGAGGGGGAATGACAGTAAGACATGAGGAGAATGGTGCTGGTGAGAAGCAGAAGGGATGGCAGTGGAGAGATGGAGGGGGAATGACGGTAAGACATGAGGAGAATGGTGCTGGTGAGAAGCAGGAGGGATGGCTGTGGAAAGATGCAGGTGGAATAACAGTAAGACATGAGGAGAATGGTGCTGGTGAGAAGCAGAAGGGATGGCAGTGGAGAGATGGAGGGGGAATGACGGTAAGACATGAGGAGAATGGTGCTGGTGAGAAGCAGGAGGGATGGCTGTGGAGAGATGGAGGGGGAATGATGGTAAGACATGAGGAGAATGGTGCTGGTGAGAAGCAGAAGGGATGGCTGTGGAGAGATGCAGGTGGAATGACAGTAAGACATGAGGAGAATGGTGCTGTGAGAAGCAGGAGGGATGGCAGTGGAGATATGCAGGGGGAATGATGGTAAGACATGAGGAGAATGGTGCTGGTGAAAAGCAGGAGGGATGGCAGTGGAGAGATGCAGGGGGAATGACAGTAAGACATGAGAAGAATGGTGCTGGTGAGAAGCAGGAGGGATGGCAGTGGAGAGATGGAGGGGGAATGACAGTAAGACATGAGGAGAATGGTGCTGGTGAGAAGCAGGAGGGATGGCAGTGGAGAGATGCAGGGGGAATGATGGTAAGACATGAGGAGAATAGTGCTGGTGAGAAGCAGGAGGTATGGCAGTGGAGAGATGCAGGGGAATGATGGTAAGACATGAGGAGAATGGTGCTGGTGAGAAGCAGGAGGGATGGCAGTGGAGAGATGGAGGGGGAATGACAGTAAGACATGAGGAGAATGGTACTGGTGAGAAGCAGGAGGGATGGCAGTGGAGAGATGCAGGGAGAATGATGGTAAGACATGAGAGGAATGGTGCTGGTGAGAAGCAGGTGGGATGGCTGTGGAATGATGCAGGGGGAATGATGGTAAGACATGAGGGGAATGGTTCTGGTGAGAAGCAGGAGGGATGGCAGTGGAGAGATGGAGGGGGAATGACAGTAAGACATGAGGAGAATGGTGCTGGTGAGAAGCAGGAGGGATGGCAGTGGAGAGATGGAGGGGGAATGATGGTAAGACATGAGGGGAATGGTGCTGGTGAGAAGCAGAAGGGATGGCTGTGGAGAGATGCAGGCAGAATGACAGTAAGACATGAGGGGAATGGTGCTGGTTAGAAGCAGGAAGGATGGCAGTGGAGAGATGCAGGGAGAATGACAGTAAGACATGAGGAGAATGGTGCTGGTGAGAAGCAGGAGGGATGGCAGAGGAGAGATGGAGGGGGAATGACAGTAAGACATGAGGAGAATGGTGCTGGTGAGAAGCAGGAGGGATGGCAGTGGAGAGATGCAGGGAGAATGACAGTAAGACATGAGGAGAATGGTTCTGGTGAGGAGCAGGAGGGATGGCAGTGGAGAGATGCAGGGGGAATGATGGTAAGACATGAGGAGAATGGTGCTGGTGAGAAGCAGGAGGGATGGCAGTGGAGAGATGGAGGGGGAATGACAGTAAGACATGAGGAGAATGGTGCTGGTGAGAAGCAGGAGGGATGGCAGTGGAGAGATGCAGGGGGAATGATGGTAAGACATGAGGAGAATGGTGCTGGTGAGAAGCAGGAGGTATGGCAGTTGAGAGATGCAGGGGAATGATGGTAAGACATGAGGAGAATGGTGCTGCTGAGAAGCAGGAGGGATGGCAGTGGAGAGATGGAGGGGGAATGACAGTAATACATAAGGAGAATGGTGCTGTGAGAAGCAGGAGGGATGGCTGTGGAATGATGCAGGGGGAATGATGGTAAGACATGAGGAGAATGGTGCTGGTGAGAAGCAGGAGGGATGGCAGTGGAGAGATGGAGGGGGAATGATGGTAAGACATGAGGAGAATGGTGCTGGTGAGAAGCAGGAGGGATGGCAGTGGAGAGATGCAGGGGGAATGATGATAGACATGAGGAGAATGGTTCTGGTGAGAAGCAGGAGGGATGGCTGTGGAATGATGCAGGGGGAATGACGGTAAGACATGAGGAGAATGGTGCTGGTGAGAAGCAGGATGGATGGCAGTGGAGAGATGCAGGAGGAATGACAGTAAGACATGAGGAGAAAGGTGCTGGTGAGAAGCAGGAGGGATGGCAGTGGAGAGATGCAGGAGGAATGACAGTAAGACATGAGGAGAATGGTTCTGGTGAGAAGCAGGAGGGATGGCAGTGGAGAGATGCAGGGGGAATGACAGTAAGACATGAGGAGAATGGTGCTGGTGAGAAGCTGGAGGGATGGCAGTGGAGAGATGCAGGAGGAATGACAGGAAGACATGAGGAGAATGGTGCTGGTGAGAAGCCGGAAGGAAGGCTGTGGAGAGATGCAGGGAGAATGACAGTAAGACATGAGGAGAATGGTGCTGGTGAGAAGCAGGAGGGATGGCAGTGGAGAGATGCAGTGGAATGACAGTAAGACATGAGGAGAATGGTTCTGGTGAGAAGCAGGAGGGATGGCTGTGGAATGATGCAGGGGGAATGACGGTAAGACATGAGGAGAATGGTGCTGGTGAGAAGCAGGATGGATGGCAGTGGAGAGATGCAGGAGGAATGACAGTAAGACATGAGGAGAAAGGTGCTGGTGAGAAGCAGGATGGATGGCAGTGGAGAGATGCAGGGGGAATGACAGTAAGACATGAGGAGAATGGTGCTGGTGAGAAGCAGGAGGGATGGCAGTGGAGAGATGGAGGGAGAATGACAGTAAGACATGAGGAGAATGGTGCTGGTGAGAAGCAGGAGGGATGGCAGTGGAGAGATGCAGGAGGAATGATAGTAAGACATGAGGAGAATGGTGCTGGTGAGAAGCAGGAGGGATGGCAGTGGAGAGATGCAGGGGAATGACAGTAAGACATGAGGAGAATGGTGCTGGTGAGAAGCAGGAGGGATGGCAGTGGAGAGATGCAGGGAGAATGATGGTAAGACATGAGAGGAATGGTGCTGGTGAGAAGCAGGAGGGATGGCTGTGGAATGATACAGGGGGAATGATGGTAAGACATGAGGAGAATGGTGCTGGTGAGAAGCAGGAGGGATGGCAGTGGAGAGATGGAGGGGGAATGACAGTAAGACATGAGGAGAATGGTGCTGGTGAGAAGCAGGAGGGATGGCAGTGGAGAGATGCAGGGGGAATGACAGTAAGACATGAGGAGAATGGTTCTGGTGAGAAGCAGGAGGGATGGCAGTGGAGAGATGGAGGGGGAATGATGGTAAGACATGAGGAGAATGGTGCTGGTGAGAAGCAGGAGGGATGGCAGTGGAGAGATGCAGGGGGAATGATGATAGACATGAGGAGAATGGTTCTGGTGAGAAGCAGGAGGGATGGCTGTGGAATGATGCAGGGGGAATGACGGTAAGACATGAGGAGAATGGTGCTGGTGAGAAGCAGGATGGATGGCAGTGGAGAGATGCAGGAGGAATGACAGTAAGACATGAGGAGAAAGGTGCTGGTGAGAAGCAGGATGGATGGCAGTGGAGAGATGCAGGAGGAATGACAGTAAGACATGAGGAGAATGGTTCTGGTGAGAAGCAGGAGGGATGGCAGTGGAGAGATGGAGGGGGAATGACAGTAAGACATGAGGAGAATGGTTCTGGTGAGAAACAGGAGGGATGGCAGTGGAGAGATGGAGGGGGAATGATGGTAAGACATGAGGAGAATGGTGCTGGTGAGAAGCAGAAGGGATGGCTGTGGAGAGATGCAGGGGGAATGATGGTAAGACATGAGGAGAATGGTGCTGTGAGAAGCAGGAGGGATGGCAGTGGAGATATGCAGGGGGAATGATGGTAAGACATGAGGAGAATGGTGCTGGTGAGAAGCAGGAGGGATGGCAGTGGAGAGATGCAGGGGGAATGACAGTAAGACATGAGAAGAATGGGGCTGGTGAGAAGCAGGAGGGATGGCAGTGGAGAGATGGAGGGGGAATGACAGTAAGACATGAGGAGAATGGTGCTGGTGAGAAGCAGGAGGGATGGCAGTGGAGAGATGCAGGGGGAATGATGGTAAGACATGATGAGAATGGTGCTGGTGAGAAGCAGGAGGTATGGCAGTGGAGAGATGCAGGGGAATGATGGTAAGACATGAGGAGAATGGTTCTGGTGAGAAGCAGGAGGGATGGCAGTGGAGAGATGGAGGGGGAATGACAGTAAGACATGAGGAGAATGGTGCTGGTGAGAAGCAGGAGGTATGGCAGTGGAGAGATGCAGGGAGAATGATGGTACGACATGAGAGGAATGGTGCTGGTGAGAAGCAGGTGGGATGGCTGTGGAATGATGCAGGGGGAATGATGGTAAGACATGAGGAGAATGGTGCTGGTGAGAAGCAGGAGGGATGGCAGTGGAGAGATGCAGGGGGAATGACAGTAAGACATGAGGAGAATGGTGCTGGTGAGAAGCAGGATGGATGGCAGTGGAGAGATGGAGGGGGAATGATGGTAAGACATGAGGGGAATGGTGCTGGTGAGAAGCAGAAGGGATGGCTGTGGAGAGATGCAGGCAGAATGACAGTAAGACATGAGGGGAATGGTGCTGGTTAGAAGCAGGAAGGATGGCAGTGGAGAGATGCAGGGAGAATGACAGTAAGACATGAGGAGAATGGTTCTGGTGAGAAGCAGGAAGGATGGCAGTGGAGAGATGCAGGGAGAATGACAGTAAGACATGAGGAGAATGGTTCTGGTGAGAAGCAGGAGGGATGGCAGTGGAGAGATGCAGGGGGAATGATGGTAAGACATGAGGAGAATGGTGCAGGTGAGAAGCAGGAGGGATGGCAGTGGAGAGATGGAGGGGGAATGACAGTAAGACATGAGGAGAATGGTGCTGGTGAGAAGCAGGAGGGATGGCAGTGGAGAGATGCAGGGGGAATGATGGTAAGACATGAGGAGAATGGTGCTGGTGAGAAGCAGGAGGTATGGCAGTTGAGAGATGCAGGGGAATGATGGTAAGACATGAGGAGAATGGTGCTGGTGAGAAGCAGGAGGGATGGCAGTGGAGAGATGGAGGGGGAATGACAGTAATACATAAGGAGAATGGTGCTGTGAGAAGCAGGAGGGATGGCTGTGAAATGATGCAGGGGGAATGATGGTAAGACATGAGGAGAATGGTGCTGGTGAGAAGCAGGAGGGATGGCAGTGGAGAGATGGAGGGGGAATGATGGTAAGACATGAGGAGAATGGTGCTGGTGAGAAGCAGGAGGGATGGCAGTGGAGAGATGCAGGGGGAATGATGATAGACATGAGGAGAATGGTTCTGGTGAGAAGCAGGAGGGATGGCTGTGGAATGATGCAGGGGGAATGACGGTAAGACATGAGGAGAATGGTGCTGGTGAGAAGCAGGATGGATGGCAGTGGAGAGATGCAGGAGGAATGACAGTAAGACATGAGGAGAAAGGTGCTGGTGAGAAGCAGGATGGATGGCAGTGGAGAGATGCAGGAGGAATGACAGTAAGACATGAGGAGAATGGTTCTGGTGAGAAGCAGGAGGGATGGCAGTGGAGAGATGCAGGGGGAATGACAGTAAGACATGAGGAGAATGGTGCTGGTGAGAAGCAGGAGGGATGGCAGTGGAGAGATGCAGGAGGAATGACAGTAAGACATGAGGAGAATGGTGCTGGTGAGAAGCCGGAAGGAAGGCTGTGGAGAGATGCAGGGAGAATAACAGTAAGACATGAGGAGAATGGTGCTGGTGAGAAGCAGGAGGGATGGCAGTGGAGAGATGCAGTGGAATGACAGTAAGACATGAGGAGAATGGTTCTGGTGAGAAGCAGGAGGGATGGCTGTGGAATGATGCAGGGGGAATGACGGTAAGACATGAGGAGAATGGTGCTGGTGAGAAGCAGGATGGATGGCAGTGGAGAGATGCAGGAGGAATGACAGTAAGACATGAGGAGAAAGGTACTGGTGAGAAGCAGGATGGATGGCAGTGGAGAGATGCAGGGGGAATGACAGTAAGACATGAGGAGAATGGTGCTGGTGAGAAGCAGGAGGGATGGCAGTGGAGAGATGGAGGGGGAATGACAGTAAGACATGAGGAGAATGGTGCTGGTGAGAAGCAGGAGGGATGGCAGTGAAGAGATGGAGGGGGAATGACAGTAAGACATGAGGAGAATGGTTCTGGTGAGAAGCAGGAGGGATGGCAGTGGAGAGATGGAGGGGGAATGACAGTAAGACATGAGGAGAATGGTTCTGGTGAGAAGCAGGAGGTATGGCAGTGGAGAGATGCAGGGAGAATGATGGTAAGACATGAGAGGAATGGTGCTGGTGAGAAGCAGGTGGGATGGCTGTGGAATGATGCAGGGGGAATGATGGTAAGACATGAGGAGAATGGTGCTGGTGAGAAGCAGGAGGGATGGCAGTGGAGAGATGCAGGGAGAATGATGGTAAGACATGAGAGGAATGGTGCTGGTGAGAAGCAGGTGGGATGGCTGTGGAATGATGCAGGGGGAATGATGGTAAGACATGAGGGGAATGGTTCTGGTGAGAAGCAGGAGGGATGGCAGTGGAGAGATGCAGGGGGAATGACAGTAAGACATGAGGAGAATGGTGCTGGTGAGAAGCAGGAGGGATGGCAGTGGAGAGATGGAGGGGGAATGATGGTAAGACATGAGGGGAATGGTGCTGGTGAGAAGCAGAAGGGATGGCTGTGGAGAGATGCAGGCAGAATGACAGTAAGACATGAGGGGAATGGTGCTGGTTAGAAGCAGGAAGGATGGCAGTGGAGAGATGCAGGGAGAATGACAGTAAGACATGAGGAGAATGGTGCTGGTGAGAAGCAGGAGGGATGGCAGAGGAGAGATGGAGGGGGAATGACAGTAAGACATGAGGAGAATGGTTCTGGTGAGAAGCAGGAGGGATGGCAGTGGAGAGATGCAGGGGGAATGATGGTAAGACATGAGGAGAATGGTGCTGGTGAGAAGCAGGAGGGATGGCAGTGGAGAGATGCAGGGAGAATGACAGTAAGACATGAGGAGAATGGTTCTGGTGAGAAGCAGGAGGGATGGCAGTGGAGAGATGCAGGGGGAATGATGGTAAGACATGAGGAGAATGGTGCTGGTGAGAAGCAGGAGGGATGGCAGTGGAGAGATGGAGGGGGAATGACAGTAAGACATGAGGAGAATGGTGCTGGTGAGAAGCAGGAGGGATGGCAGTGGAGAGATGCAGGGGGAATGATGGTAAGACATGAGGAGAATGGTGCTGGTGAGAAGCAGGAGGTATGGCAGTTGAGAGATGCAGGGGAATGATGGTAAGACATGAGGAGAATGGTGCTGGTGAGAAGCAGGAGGGATGGCAGTGGAGAGATGGAGGGGGAATGACAGTAATACATAAGGAGAATTGTGCTGTGAGAAGCAGGAGGGATGGCTGTGGAATGATGCAGGGGGAATGATAGTAAGACATGAGGAGAATGGTGCTGGTGAGAAGCAGGAGGGATGGCAGTGGAGAGATGCAGGGGGAATGATGATAGACATGAGGAGAATGGTTCTGGTGAGAAGCAGGAGGGATGGCTGTGGAATGATGCAGGGGGAATGACGGTAAGACATGAGGAGAATGGTGCTGGTGAGAAGCAGGATGGATGGCAGTGGAGAGATGCAGGAGGAATGACAGTAAGACATGAGGAGAAAGGTGCTGGTGAGAAGCAGGATGGATGGCAGTGGAGAGATGCAGGGGGAATGACAGTAAGACATGAGGAGAATGGTGCTGGTGAGAAGCAGGAGGGATGGCAGTGGAGAGATGGAGGGAGAATGACAGTAAGACATGAGGAGAATGGTGCTGGTGAGAAGCAGGAGGGATGGCAGTGGAGAGATGCAGGAGGAATGATAGTAAGACATGAGGAGAATGGTGCTGGTGAGAAGCAGGAGGGATGGCAGTGGAGAGATGCAGGGGAATGACAGTAAGACATGAGGAGAATGGTGCTGGTGAGAAGCAGGAGGGATGGCAGTGGAGAGATGCAGGGAGAATGATGGTAAGACATGAGAGGAATGGTGCTGGTGAGAAGCAGGAGGGATGGCTGTGGAATGATACAGGGGGAATGATGGTAAGACATGAGGAGAATGGTGCTGGTGAGAAGCAGGAGGGATGGCAGTGGAGAGATGGAGGGGGAATGACAGTAAGACATGAGGAGAATGGTGCTGGTGAGAAGCAGGAGGGATGGCAGTGGAGAGATGCAGGGGGAATGACAGTAAGACATGAGGAGAATGGTTCTGGTGAGAAGCAGGAGGGATGGCAGTGGAGAGATGGAGGGGGAATGATGGTAAGACATGAGGAGAATGGTGCTGGTGAGAAGCAGGAGGGATGGCAGTGGAGAGATGCAGGGGGAATGATGATGATAGACATGAGGAGAATGGTTCTGGTGAGAAGCAGGAGGGATGGCTGTGGAATGATGCAGGGGGAATGACGGTAAGACATGAGGAGAATGGTGCTGGTGAGAAGCAGGATGGATGGCAGTGGAGAGATGCAGGAGGAATGACAGTAAGACATGAGGAGAAAGGTGCTGGTGAGAAGCAGGATGGATGGCAGTGGAGAGATGCAGGAGGAATGACAGTAAGACATGAGGAGAATGGTTCTGGTGAGAAGCAGGAGGGATGGCAGTGGAGAGATGGAGGGGGAATGACAGTAAGACATGAGGAGAATGGTTCTGGTGAGAAACAGGAGGGATGGCAGTGGAGAGATGGAGGGGGAATGATGGTAAGACATGAGGAGAATGGTGCTGGTGAGAAGCAGAAGGGATGGCTGTGGAGAGATGCAGGGGGAATGATGGTAAGACATGAGGAGAATGGTGCTGTGAGAAGCAGGAGGGATGGCAGTGGAGATATGCAGGGGGAATGATGGTAAGACATGAGGAGAATGGTGCTGGTGAGAAGCAGGAGGGATGGCAGTGGAGAGATGCAGGGGGAATGACAGTAAGACATGAGAAGAATGGTGCTGGTGAGAAGCAGGAGGGATGGCAGTGGAGAGATGGAGGGGGAATGACAGTAAGACATGAGGAGAATGGTGCTGGTGAGAAGCAGGAGGGATGGCAGTGGAGAGATGCAGGGGGAATGATGGTAAGACATGAGGAGAATGGTGCTGGTGAGAAGCAGGAGGTATGGCAGTGGAGAGATGCAGGGGAATGATGGTAAGACATGAGGAGAATGGTGCTGGTGAGAAGCAGGAGGGATGGCAGTGGAGAGATGGAGGGGGAATGACAGTAAGACATGAGGAGAATGGTGCTGGTGAGAAGCAGGAGGTATGGCAGTGGAGAGATGCAGGGAGAATGATGGTAAGACATGAGAGGAATGGTGCTGGTGAGAAGCAGGTGGGATGGCTGTGGAATGATGCAGGGGGAATGATGGTAAGACATGAGGAGAATGGTGCTGGTGAGAAGCAGGAGGGATGGCAGTGGAGAGATGCAGGGGGAATGACAGTAAGATATGAGGAGAATGGTGCTGGTGAGAAGCAGGAGGGATGGCAGTGGAGAGATGGAGGGGGAATGATGGTAAGACATGAAGGGAATGGTGCTGGTGAGAAGCAGAAGGGATGGCTGTGGAGAGATGCAGGCAGAATGACAGTAAGACATGAGGGGAATGGTGCTGGTTAGAAGCAGGAAGAATGGCAGTGGAGAGATGCAGGGAGAATGACAGTAAGACATGAGGAGAATGGTTCTGGTGAGAAGCAGGAAGGATGGCAGTGGAGAGATGCAGGGAGAATGACAGTAAGACATGAGGAGAATGGTTCTGGTGAGAAGCAGGAGGGATGGCAGTGGAGAGATGCAGGGGGAATGATGGTAAGACATGAGGAGAATGGTGCTGGTGAGAAGCAGGAGGGATGGCAGTGGAGAGATGGAGGGGGAATGACAGTAAGACATGAGGAGAATGGTGCTGGTGAGAAGCAGGAGGGATGGCAGTGGAGAGATGCCGGGGGAATGATGGTAAGACATGAGGAGAATGGTGCTGGTGAGAAGCAGGAGGTATGGCAGTTGAGAGATGCAGGGGAATGATGGTAAGACATGAGGAGAATGGTGCTGGTGAGAAGCAGGAGGGATGGCAGTGGAGAGATGGAGGGGGAATGACAGTAATACATAAGGAGAATGGTGCTGTGAGAAGCAGGAGGGATGGCTGTGGAATGATGCAGGGGGAATGATGGTAAGACATGAGGAGAATGGTGCTGGTGAGAAGCAGGAGGGATGGCAGTGGAGAGATGGAGGGGGAATGATGGTAAGACATGAGGAGAATGGTGCTGGTGAGAAGCAGGAGGGATGGCAGTGGAGAGATGCAGGGGGAATGATGATAGACATGAGGAGAATGGTTCTGGTGAGAAGCAGGAGGGATGGCTGTGGAATGATGCAGGGGGAATGACGGTAAGACATGAGGAGAATGGTGCTGGTGAGAAGCAGGATGGATGGCAGTGGAGAGATGCAGGAGGAATGACAGTAAGACATGAGGAGAAAGGTGCTGGTGAGAAGCAGGATGGATGGCAGTGGAGAGATGCAGGAGGAATGACAGTAAGACATGAGGAGAATGGTTCTGGTGAGAAGCAGGAGGGATGGCAGTGGAGAGATGCAGGGGGAATCACAGTAAGACATGAGGAGAATGGTGCTGGTGAGAAGCAGGAGGGATGGCAGTGGAGAGATGCAGGAGGAATGACAGTAAGACATGAGGAGAATGGTGCTGGTGAGAAGCCGGAAGGAAGGCTGTGGAGAGATGCAGGGAGAATGACAGTAAGACATGAGGAGAATGGTGCTGGTGAGAAGCAGGAGGGATGGCAGTGGAGAGATGCAGTGGAATGACAGTAAGACATGAGGAGAATGGTTCTGGTGAGAAGCAGGAGGGATGGCTGTGGAATGATGCAGGGGGAATGACGGTAAGACATGAGGAGAATGGTGCTGGTGAGAAGCAGGATGGATGGTAGTGGAGAGATGCAGGAGGAATGACAGTAAGACATGAGGAGAAAGGTGCTGGTGAGAAGCAGGATGGATGGCAGTGGAGAGATGCAGGGGGAATAACAGTAAGACATGAGGAGAATGGTGCTGGTGAGAAGCAGGAGGGATGGCAGTGGAGAGATGGAGGGAGAATGACAGTAAGACATGAGGAGAATGGTGCTGGTGAGAAGCAGGAGGGATGGCAGTGGAGAGATGCAGGAGGAATGATAGTAAGACATGAGGAGAATGGTGCTGGTGAGAAGCAGGAGGGATGGCAGTGGAGAGATGCAGGGGAATGACAGTAAGACATGAGGAGAATGGTGCTGGTGAGAAGCAGGAGGGATGGCAGTGGAGAGATGCAGGGAGAATGATGGTAAGACATGAGAGGAATGGTGCTGGTGAGAAGCAGGAGGGATGGCTGTGGAATGATACAGGGGGAATGATGGTAAGACATGAGGAGAATGGTGCTGGTGAGAAGCAGGAGGGATGGCAGTGGAGAGATGGAGGGGGAATGACAGTAAGACATGAGTAGAATGGTGCTGGTGAGAAGCAGGAGGGATGGCAGTGGAGAGATGCAGGGGGAATGACAGTAATACATGAGGAGAATGGTTCTGGTGAGAAGCAGGAGGGATGGCAGTGGAGAGATGGAGGGGGAATGATGGTAAGACATGAGGAGAATGGTGCTGGTGAGAAGCAGGAGGGATGGCAGTGGAGAGATGCAGGGGGAATGATGATAGACATGAGGAGAATGGTTCTGGTGAGAAGCAGGAGGGATGGCTGTGGAATGATGCAGGGGGAATGACGGTAAGACATGAGGAGAATGGTGCTGGTGAGAAGCAGGATGGATGGCAGTGGAGAGATGCAGGGGGAATGACAGTAAGACATGAGTAGAATGGTGCTGGTGAGAAGCAGGAGGGATGGCAGTGGAGAGATGCAGGGGGAATGACAGTAATACATGAGGAGAATGGTTCTGGTGAGAAGCAGGAGGGATGGCAGTGGAGAGATGGAGGGAGAATGATGGTAAGACATGAGAGGAATGGTGCTGGTGAGAAGCAGGAGGGATGGCTGTGGAATGATACAGGGGGAATGATGGTAAGACATGAGGAGAATGGTGCTGGTGAGAAGCAGGAGGGATGGCAGTGGAGAGATGGAGGGGGAATGACAGTAAGACATGAGTAGAATGGTGCTGGTGAGAAGCAGGAGGGATGGCAGTGGAGAGATGCAGGGGGAATGACAGTAATACATGAGGAGAATGGTTCTGGTGAGAAGCAGGAGGGATGGCAGTGGAGAGATGGAGGGGGAATGACAGTAAGACATGAGGAGAATGGTGCTGGTGAGAAGCAGGAGGGATGGCAGTGGAGAGATGCAGGGGGAATGATGGTAAGACATGAGGAGAATGGTGCTGGTGAGAAGCAGGAGGTATGGCAGTGGAGAGATGCAGGGGAATGATGGTAAGACATGAGGAGAATGGTGCTGGTGAGAAGCAGGAGGGATGGCAGTGGAGAGATGGAGGGGGAATGACAGTAAGACATGAGGAGAATGGTGCTGGTGAGAAGCAGGAGGTATGGCAGTGGAGAGATGCAGGGAGAATGATGGTAAGACATGAGAGGAATGGTGCTGGTGAGAAGCAGGTGGGATGGCTGTGGAATGATGCAGGGGGAATGATGGTAAGACATGAGGAGAATGGTGCTGGTGAGAAGCAGGAGGGATGGCAGTGGAGAGATGCAGGGGGAATGACAGTAAGATATGAGGAGAATGGTGCTGGTGAGAAGCAGGAGGGATGGCAGTGGAGAGATGGAGGGGGAATGATGGTAAGACATGAAGGGAATGGTGCTGGTGAGAAGCAGAAGGGATGGCTGTGGAGAGATGCAGGCAGAATGACAGTAAGACATGAGGGGAATGGTGCTGGTTAGAAGCAGGAAGAATGGCAGTGGAGAGATGCAGGGAGAATGACAGTAAGACATGAGGAGAATGGTTCTGGTGAGAAGCAGGAAGGATGGCAGTGGAGAGATGCAGGGAGAATGACAGTAAGACATGAGGAGAATGGTTCTGGTGAGAAGCAGGAGGGATGGCAGTGGAGAGATGCAGGGGGAATGATGGTAAGACATGAGGAGAATGGTGCTGGTGAGAAGCAGGAGGGATGGCAGTGGAGAGATGGAGGGGGAATGACAGTAAGACATGAGGAGAATGGTGCTGGTGAGAAGCAGGAGGGATGGCAGTGGAGAGATGCCGGGGGAATGATGGTAAGACATGAGGAGAATGGTGCTGGTGAGAAGCAGGAGGTATGGCAGTTGAGAGATGCAGGGGAATGATGGTAAGACATGAGGAGAATGGTGCTGGTGAGAAGCAGGAGGGATGGCAGTGGAGAGATGGAGGGGGAATGACAGTAATACATAAGGAGAATGGTGCTGTGAGAAGCAGGAGGGATGGCTGTGGAATGATGCAGGGGGAATGATGGTAAGACATGAGGAGAATGGTGCTGGTGAGAAGCAGGAGGGATGGCAGTGGAGAGATGGAGGGGGAATGATGGTAAGACATGAGGAGAATGGTGCTGGTGAGAAGCAGGAGGGATGGCAGTGGAGAGATGCAGGGGGAATGATGATAGACATGAGGAGAATGGTTCTGGTGAGAAGCAGGAGGGATGGCTGTGGAATGATGCAGGGGGAATGACGGTAAGACATGAGGAGAATGGTGCTGGTGAGAAGCAGGATGGATGGCAGTGGAGAGATGCAGGAGGAATGACAGTAAGACATGAGGAGAAAGGTGCTGGTGAGAAGCAGGATGGATGGCAGTGGAGAGATGCAGGAGGAATGACAGTAAGACATGAGGAGAATGGTTCTGGTGAGAAGCAGGAGGGATGGCAGTGGAGAGATGCAGGGGGAATGACAGTAAGACATGAGGAGAATGGTGCTGGTGAGAAGCAGGAGGGATGGCAGTGGAGAGATGCAGGAGGAATGACAGTAAGACATGAGGAGAATGGTGCTGGTGAGAAGCCGGAAGGAAGGCTGTGGAGAGATGCAGGGAGAATGACAGTAAGACATGAGGAGAATGGTGCTGGTGAGAAGCAGGAGGGATGGCAGTGGAGAGATGCAGTGGAATGACAGTAAGACATGAGGAGAATGGTTCTGGTGAGAAGCAGGAGGGATGGCTGTGGAATGATGCAGGGGGAATGACGGTAAGACATGAGGAGAATGGTGCTGGTGAGAAGCAGGATGGATGGTAGTGGAGAGATGCAGGAGGAATGACAGTAAGACATGAGGAGAAAGGTGCTGGTGAGAAGCAGGATGGATGGCAGTGGAGAGATGCAGGGGGAATAACAGTAAGACATGAGGAGAATGGTGCTGGTGAGAAGCAGGAGGGATGGCAGTGGAGAGATGGAGGGAGAATGACAGTAAGACATGAGGAGAATGGTGCTGGTGAGAAGCAGGAGGGATGGCAGTGGAGAGATGCAGGAGGAATGATAGTAAGACATGAGGAGAATGGTGCTGGTGAGAAGCAGGAGGGATGGCAGTGGAGAGATGCAGGGGAATGACAGTAAGACATGAGGAGAATGGTGCTGGTGAGAAGCAGGAGGGATGGCAGTGGAGAGATGCAGGGAGAATGATGGTAAGACATGAGAGGAATGGTGCTGGTGAGAAGCAGGAGGGATGGCTGTGGAATGATACAGGGGGAATGATGGTAAGACATGAGGAGAATGGTGCTGGTGAGAAGCAGGAGGGATGGCAGTGGAGAGATGGAGGGGGAATGACAGTAAGACATGAGTAGAATGGTGCTGGTGAGAAGCAGGAGGGATGGCAGTGGAGAGATGCAGGGGGAATGACAGTAATACATGAGGAGAATGGTTCTGGTGAGAAGCAGGAGGGATGGCAGTGGAGAGATGGAGGGGGAATGATGGTAAGACATGAGGAGAATGGTGCTGGTGAGAAGCAGGAGGGATGGCAGTGGAGAGATGCAGGGGGAATGATGATAGACATGAGGAGAATGGTTCTGGTGAGAAGCAGGAGGGATGGCTGTGGAATGATGCAGGGGGAATGACGGTAAGACATGAGGAGAATGGTGCTGGTGAGAAGCAGGATGGATGGCAGTGGAGAGATGCAGGAGGAATGACAGTAAGACATGAGGAGAAAGGTGCTGGTGAGAAGCAGGATGGATGGCAGTGGAGAGATGCAGGAGGAATGACAGTAAGACATGAGGAGAATGGTTCTGGTGAGAAGCAGGAGGGATGGCAGTGGAGAGATGCAGGGGGAATGACAGTAAGACATGAGGAGAATGGTGCTGGTGAGAAGCAGGAGGGATGGAAGTGGAGAGATGCAGGAGGAATGACAGTAAGACATGAGGAGAATGGTGCTGGTGAGAAGTCGGAAGGAAGGCTGTGGAGAGATGCAGGGAGAATGACAGTAAGACATGAGGAGAATGGTGCTGGTGAGAAGCAGGAGGGATAGCAGTGGAGAGATGGAGGGGGAATGACAGTAAGACATGAGGAGAATGGTGCTGGTGAGAAGCAGGAGGGATGGCAGTGGAGAGATGCAGGGGGAATGATGGTAAGACATGAGGAGAATGGTGCTGGTGAGAAGCAGGAGGGATGGCTGTGGAGAGATGGAGGGGGAATGACAGTTAGACATGAGGAGAATGGTGCTGGTGAGAAGCAGAAGGGATGGCAGTGGAGAGATGGAGGGGGAATGACAGTAAGACATGAGGAGAATGGTGCTGGTGAGAAGCAGAAGGGATGGCAGTGGAGAGATGGAGGGGGAATGACGGTAAGACATGAGGAGAATGGTGCTGGTGAGAAGCAGGAGGGATGGCTGTGGAAAGATGCAGGTGGAATAACAGTAAGACATGAGGAGAATGGTGCTGGTGAGAAGCAGAAGGGATGGCAGTGGAGAGATGGAGGGGGAATGACGGTAAGACATGAGGAGAATGGTGCTTGTGAGAAGCAGGAGGGATGGCTGTGGAGAGATGGAGGGGGAATGATGGTAAGACATGAGGAGAATGGTGCTGGTGAGAAGCAGAAGGGATGGCTGTGGAGAGATGCAGGTGGAATGACAGTAAGACATGAGGAGAATGGTGCTGTGAGAAGCAGGAGGGATGGCAGTGGAGATATGCAGGGGGAATGATGGTAAGACATGAGGAGAATGGTGCTGGTGAAAAGCAGGAGGGATGGCAGTGGAGAGATGCAGGGGGAATGACAGTAAGACATGAGAAGAATGGTGCTGGTGAGAAGCAGGAGGGATGGCAGTGGAGAGATGGAGGGGGAATGACAGTAAGACATGAGGAGAATGGTGCTGGTGAGAAGCAGGAGGGATGGCAGTGGAGAGATGCAGGGGGAATGATGGTAAGACATGAGGAGAATAGTGCTGGTGAGAAGCAGGAGGTATGGCAGTGGAGAGATGCAGGGGAATGATGGTAAGACATGAGGAGAATGGTGCTGGTGAGAAGCAGGAGGGATGGCAGTGGAGAGATGGAGGGGGAATGACAGTAAGACATGAGGAGAATGGTACTGGTGAGAAGCAGGAGGGATGGCAGTGGAGAGATGCAGAGAGAATGATGGTAAGACATGAGAGGAATGGTGCTGGTGAGAAGCAGGTGGGATGGCTGTGGAATGATGCAGGGGGAATGATGGTAAGACATGAGGGGAATGGTTCTGGTGAGAAGCAGGAGGGATGGCAGTGGAGAGATGGAGGGGGAATGACAGTAAGACATGAGGAGAATGGTGCTGGTGAGAAGCAGGAGGGATGGCAGTGGAGAGATGGAGGGGGAATGATGGTAAGACATGAGGGGAATGGTGCTGGTGAGAAGCAGAAGGGATGGCTGTGGAGAGATGCAGGCAGAATGACAGTAAGACATGAGGGGAATGGTGCTGGTTAGAAGCAGGAAGGATGGCAGTGGAGAGATGCAGGGAGAATGACAGTAAGACATGAGGAGAATGGTGCTGGTGAGAAGCAGGAGGGATGGCAGAGGAGAGATGGAGGGGGAATGACAGTAAGACATGAGGAGAATGGTGTTGGTGAGAAGCAGGAGGGATGGCAGTGGAGAGATGCAGGGAGAATGACAGTAAGACATGAGGAGAATGGTTCTGGTGAGGAGCAGGAGGGATGGCAGTGGAGAGATGCAGGGGGAATGATGGTAAGACATGAGGAGAATGGTGCTGGTGAGAAGCAGGAGGGATGGCAGTGGAGAGATGGAGGGGGAATGACAGTAAGACATGAGGAGAATGGTGCTGGTGAGAAGCAGGAGGGATGGCAGTGGAGAGATGCAGGGGGAATGATGGTAAGACATGAGGAGAATGGTGCTGGTGAGAAGCAGGAGGTATGGCAGTTGAGAGATGCAGGGGAATGATGGTAAGACATGAGGAGAATGGTGCTGCTGAGAAGCAGGAGGGATGGCAGTGGAGAGATGGAGGGGGAATGACAGTAATACATAAGGAGAATGGTGCTGTGAGAAGCAGGAGGGATGGCTGTGGAATGATGCAGGGGGAATGATGGTAAGACATGAGGAGAATGGTGCTGGTGAGAAGCAGGAGGGATGGCAGTGGAGAGATGGAGGGGGAATGATGGTAAGACATGAGGAGAATGGTGCTGGTGAGAAGCAGGAGGGATGGCAGTGGAGAGATGCAGGGGGAATGATGATAGACATGAGGAGAATGGTTCTGGTGAGAAGCAGGAGGGATGGCTGTGGAATGATGCAGGGGGAATGACGGTAAGACATGAGGAGAATGGTGCTGGTGAGAAGCAGGAGGGATGGCAGTGGAGAGATGCAGGAGGAATGACAGTAAGACATGAGGAGAAAGGTGCTGGTGAGAAGCAGGAGGGATGGCAGTGGAGAGATGAAGGAGGAATGACAGTAAGACATGAGGAGAATGGTTCTGGTGAGAAGCAGGAGGGATGGCAGTGGAGAGATGCAGGGGGAATGACAGTAAGACATGAGGAGAATGGTGCTGGTGAGAAGCAGGAGGGATGGCAGTGGAGAGATGCAGGAGGAATGACAGTAAGACATGAGGAGAATGGTGCTGGTGAGAAGCCGGAAGGAAGGCTGTGGAGAGATGCAGGGAGAATGACAGTAAGACATGAGGAGAATGGTGCTGGTGAGAAGCAGGAGGGATGGCAGTGGAGAGATGCAGTGGAATGACAGTAAGACATGAGGAGAATGGTTCTGGTGAGAAGCAGGAGGGATGGCTGTGGAATGATGCAGGGGGAATGACGGTAAGACATGAGGAGAATGGTGCTGGTGAGAAGCAGGATGGATGGCAGTGGAGAGATGCAGGAGGAATGACAGTAAGACATGAGGAGAATGGTGCTGGTGAGAAGCAGGAGGGATGGCAGTGGAGAGATGGAGGGAGAATGACAGTAAGACATGAGGAGAATGGTGCTGGTGAGAAGCAGGAGGGATGGCAGTGGAGAGATGCAGGAGGAATGATAGTAAGACATGAGGAGAATGGTGCTGGTGAGAAGCAGGAGGGATGGCAGTGGAGAGATGCAGGGGAATGACAGTAAGACATGAGGAGAATGGTGCTGGTGAGAAGCAGGAGGGATGGCAGTGGAGAGATGCAGGGAGAATGATGGTAAGACATGAGAGGAATGGTGCTGGTGAGAAGCAGGAGGGATGGCTGTGGAATGATACAGGGGGAATGATGGTAAGACATGAGGAGAATGGTGCTGGTGAGAAGCAGGAGGGATGGCAGTGGAGAGATGGAGGGGGAATGACAGTAAGACATGAGGAGAATGGTGCTGGTGAGAAGCAGGAGGGATGGCAGTGGAGAGATGCAGGGGGAATGACAGTAAGACATGAGGAGAATGGTTCTGGTGAGAAGCAGGAGGGATGGCAGTGGAGAGATGGAGGGGGAATGATGGTAAGACATGAGGAGAATGGTGCTGGTGAGAAGCAGGAGGGATGGCAGTGGAGAGATGCAGGGGGAATGATGATAGACATGAGGAGAATGGTTCTGGTGAGAAGCAGGAGGGATGGCTGTGGAATGATGCAGGGGGAATGACGGTAAGACATGAGGAGAATGGTGCTGGTGAGAAGCAGGATGGATGGCAGTGGAGAGATGCAGGAGGAATGACAGTAAGACATGAGGAGAAAGGTGCTGGTGAGAAGCAGGATGGATGGCAGTGGAGAGATGCAGGAGGAATGACAGTAAGACATGAGGAGAATGGTTCTGGTGAGAAGCAGGAGGGATGGCAGTGGAGAGATGGAGGGGGAATGACAGTAAGACATGAGGAGAATGGTTCTGGTGAGAAACAGGAGGGATGGCAGTGGAGAGATGGAGGGGGAATGATGGTAAGACATGAGGAGAATGGTGCTGGTGAGAAGCAGAAGGGATGGCTGTGGAGAGATGCAGGGGGAATGATGGTAAGACATGAGGAGAATGGTGCTGTGAGAAGCAGGAGGGATGGCAGTGGAGATATGCAGGGGGAATGATGGTAAGACATGAGGAGAATGGTGCTGGTGAGAAGCAGGAGGGATGGCAGTGGAGAGATGCAGGGGGAATGACAGTAAGACATGAGAAGAATGGTGCTGGTGAGAAGCAGGAGGGATGGCAGTGGAGAGATGGAGGGGGAATGACAGTAAGACATGAGGAGAATGGTGCTGGTGAGAAGCAGGAGGGATGGCAGTGGAGAGATGCAGGGGGAATGATGGTAAGACATGATGAGAATGGTGCTGGTGAGAAGCAGGAGTTATGGCAGTGGAGAGATGCAGGGGAATGATGGTAAGACATGAGGAGAATGGTGCTGGTGAGAAGCAGGAGGGATGGCAGTGGAGAGATGGAGGGGGAATGACAGTAAGACATGAGGAGAATGGTGCTGGTGAGAAGCAGGAGGTATGGCAGTGGAGAGATGCAGGGAGAATGATGGTAAGACATGAGAGGAATGGTGCTGGTGAGAAGCAGGTGGGATGGCTGTGGAATGATGCAGGGGGAATGATGGTAAGACATGAGGAGAATGGTGCTGGTGAGAAGCAGGAGGGATGGCAGTGGAGAGATGCAGGGGGAATGACAGTAAGACATGAGGAGAATGGTGCTGGTGAGAAGCAGGAGGGATGGCAGTGGAGAGATGGAGGGGGAATGATGGTAAGACATGAGGGGAATGGTGCTGGTGAGAAGCAGAAGGGATGGCTGTGGAGAGATGCAGGCAGAATGACAGTAAGACATGAGGGGAATGGTGCTGGTTAGAAGCAGGAAGGATGGCAGTGGAGAGATGCAGGGAGAATGACAGTAAGACATGAGGAGAATGGTTCTGGTGAGAAGCAGGAGGGATGGCAGTGGAGAGATGCAGGGGGAATGATGGTAAGACATGAGGAGAATGGTGCTGGTGAGAAGCAGGAGGGATGGCAGTGGAGAGATGGAGGGGGAATGACAGTAAGACATGAGGAGAATGGTGCTGGTGAGAAGCAGGAGGGATGGCAGTGGAGAGATGCAGGGGGAATGATGGTAAGACATGAGGAGAATGGTGCTGGTGAGAAGCAGGAGGTATGGCAGTTGAGAGATGCAGGGGAATGATGGTAAGACATGAGGAGAATGGTGCTGGTGAGAAGCAGGAGGGATGGCAGTGGAGAGATGGAGGGGGAATGACAGTAATACATAAGGAGAATGGTGCTGTGAGAAGCAGGAGGGATGGCTGTGAAATGATGCAGGGGGAATGATGGTAAGACATGAGGAGAATGGTGCTGGTGAGAAGCAGGAGGGATGGCAGTGGAGAGATGGAGGGGGAATGATGGTAAGACATGAGGAGAATGGTGCTGGTGAGAAGCAGGAGGGATGGCAGTGGAGAGATGCAGGGGGAATGATGATAGACATGAGGAGAATGGTTCTGGTGAGAAGCAGGAGGGATGGCTGTGGAATGATGCAGGGGGAATGACGGTAAGACATGAGGAGAATGGTGCTGGTGAGAAGCAGGATGGATGGCAGTGGAGAGATGCAGGAGGAATGACAGTAAGACATGAGGAGAAAGGTGCTGGTGAGAAGCAGGATGGATGGCAGTGGAGAGATGCAGGAGGAATGACAGTAAGACATGAGGAGAATGGTTCTGGTGAGAAGCAGGAGGGATGGCAGTGGAGAGATGCAGGGGGAATGACAGTAAGACATGAGGAGAATGGTGCTGGTGAGAAGCAGGAGGGATGGCAGTGGAGAGATGCAGGAGGAATGACAGTAAGACATGAGGAGAATGGTGCTGGTGCGAAGCCGGAAGGAAGGCTGTGGAGAGATGCAGGGAGAATAACAGTAAGACATGAGGAGAATGGTGCTGGTGAGAAGCAGGAGGGATGGCAGTGGAGAGATGCAGTGGAATGACAGTAAGACATGAGGAGAATGGTTCTGGTGAGAAGCAGGAGGGATGTCTGTGGAATGATGCAGGGGGAATGACGGTAAGACATGAGGAGAATGGTGCTGGTGAGAAGCAGGATGGATGGCAGTGGAGAGATGCAGGAGGAATGACAGTAAGACATGAGGAGAAAGGTGCTGGTGAGAAGCAGGATGGATGGCAGTGGAGAGATGCAGGGGGAATGACAGTAAGACATGAGGAGAATGGTGCTGGTGAGAAGCAGGAGGGATGGCAGTGGAGAGATGGAGGGAGAATGACAGTAAGACATGAGGAGAATGGTGCTGGTGAGAAGCAGGAGGGATGGCAGTGGAGAGATGCAGGAGGAATGATAGTAAGACATGAGGAGAATGGTACTGGTGAGAAGCAGGAGGGATGGCAGTGGAGAGATGCAGGGGAATGACAGTAAGACATGAGGAGAATGGTGCTGGTGAGAAGCAGGAGGGATGGCAGTGGAGAGATGCAGGGAGAATGATGGTAAGACATGAGAGGAATGGTGCTGGTGAGAAGCAGGAGGGATGGCTGTGGAATGATACAGGGGGAATGATGGTAAGACATGAGGAGAATGGTGCTGGTGAGAAGCAGGAGGGATGGCAGTGGAGAGATGCAGGGGGAATGACAGTAAGACATGAGGAGAATGGTTCTGGTGAGAAGCAGGAGGGATGGCAGTGGAGAGATGGAGGGGGAATGATGGTAAGACATGAGGAGAATGGTGCTGGTGAGAAGCAGGAGGGATGGCAGTGGAGAGATGCAGGGGGAATGATGATAGACATGAGGAGAATGGTTCTGGTGAGAAGCAGGAGGGATGGCTGTGGAATGATGCAGGGGGAATGACGGTAAGACATGAGGAGAATGGTGCTGGTGAGAAGCAGGATGGATGGCAGTGGAGAGATGCAGGAGGAATGACAGTAAGACATGAGGAGAAAGGTGCTGGTGAGAAGCAGGATGGATGGCAGTGGAGAGATGCAGGAGGAATGACAGTAAGACATGAGGAGAATGGTTCTGGTGAGAAGCAGGAGGGATGGCAGTGGAGAGATGCAGGGGGAATGACAGTAAGACATGAGGAGAATGGTGCTGGTGAGAAGCAGGAGGGATGGCAGTGGAGAGATGCAGGAGGAATGACAGTAAGACATGAGGAGAATGGTGCTGGTGAGAAGCCGGAAGGAAGGCTGTGGAGAGATGCACGGAGAATGACAGTAAGACATGAGGAGAATGGTGCTGGTGAGAAGCAGGAGGGATAGCAGTGGAGAGATGGAGGGGGAATGACAGTAAGACATGAGGAGAATGGTGCTGGTGAGAAGCAGGAGGGATGGCAGTGGAGAGATGCAGGAGGAATGACAGTAAGACATGAGGAGAATGGTTCTGGTGAGAAGCAGGAGGGATGGCAGTGGAGAGATGGAGGGGGAATGACAGTAAGACATGAGGAGAATGGTTCTGGTGAGAAACAGGAGGGATGGCAGTGGAGAGATGGAGGGGGAATGATGGTAAGACATGAGGAGAATGGTGCTGGTGAGAAGCAGAAGGGATGGCTGTGGAGAGATGCAGGGGGAATGATGGTAAGACATGAGGAGAATGGTGCTGTGAGAAGCAGGAGGGATGGCAGTGGAGATATGCAGGGGGAATGATGGTAAGACATGAGGAGAATGGTGCTGGTGAGAAGCAGGAGGGATGGCAGTGGAGAGAAGCAGGGGGAATGACAGTAAGACATGAGAAGAATGGTGCTGGTGAGAAGCAGGAGGGATGGCAGTGGAGAGATGGAGGGGGAATGACAGTAAGACATGAGGAGAATGGTGCTGGTGAGAAGCAGGAGGGATGGCAGTGGAGAGATGCAGGGGGAATGATGGTAAGACATGATGAGAATGGTGCTGGTGAGAAGCAGGAGGTATGGCAGTGGAGAGATGCAGGGGAATGATGGTAAGACATGAGGAGAATGGTGCTGGTGAGAAGCAGGAGGGATGGCAGTGGAGAGATGGAGGGGGAATGACAGTAAGACATGAGGAGAATGGTGCTGGTGAGAAGCAGGAGGTATGGCAGTGGAGAGATGCAGGGAGAATGATGGTAAGACATGAGAGGAATGGTGCTGGTGAGAAGCAGGTGGGATGGCTGTGGAATGATGCAGGGGGAATGATGGTAAGACATGAGGAGAATGGTGCTGGTGAGAAGCAGGAGGGATGGCAGTGGAGAGATGCAGGGGGAATGACAGTAAGACATGAGGAGAATGGTGCTGGTGAGAAGCAGGAGGGATGGCAGTGGAGAGATGGAGGGGGAATGATGGTAAGACATGAGGGGAATGGTGCTGGTGAGAAGCAGAAGGGATGGCTGTGGAGAGATGCAGGCAGAATGACAGTAAGACATGAGGGGAATGGTGCTGGTTAGAAGCAGGAAGGATGGCAGTGGAGAGATGCAGGGAGAATGACAGTAAGACATGAGGAGAATGGTTCTGGTGAGAAGCAGGAAGGATGGCAGTGGAGAGATGCAGGGAGAATGACAGTAAGACATGAGGAGAATGGTTCTGGTGAGAAGCAGGAGGGATGGCAGTGGAGAGATGCAGGGGGAATGATGGTAAGACATGAGGAGAATGGTGCTGGTGAGAAGCAGGAGGGATGGCAGTGGAGAGATGGAGGGGGAATGACAGTAAGACATGAGGAGAATGGTGCTGGTAAGAAGCAGGAGGGATGGCAGTGGAGAGATGCAGGGGGAATGATGGTAAGACATGAGGAGAATGGTGCTGGTGAGAAGCAGGAGGTATGGCAGTTGAGAGATGCAGGGGAATGATGGTAAGACATGAGGAGAATGGTGCTGGTGAGAAGCAGGAGGGATGGCAGTGGAGAGATGGAGGGGGAATGACAGTAATACATAAGGAGAATGGTGCTGTGAGAAGCAGGAGGGATGGCTGTGAAATGATGCAGGGGGAATGATGGTAAGACATGAGGAGAATGGTGCTGGTGAGAAGCAGGAGGGATGGCAGTGGAGAGATGGAGGGGGAATGATGGTAAGACATGAGGAGAATGGTGCTGGTGAGAAGCAGGAGGGATGGCAGTGGAGAGATGCAGGGGGAATGATGATAGACATGAGGAGAATGGTTCTGGTGAGAAGCAGGAGGGATGGCTGTGGAATGATGCAGGGGGAATGACGGTAAGACATGAGGAGAATGGTGCTGGTGAGAAGCAGGATGGATGGCAGTGGAGAGATGCAGGAGGAATGACAGTAAGACATGAGGAGAAAGGTGCTGGTGAGAAGCAGGATGGATGGCAGTGGAGAGATGCAGGAGGAATGACAGTAAGACATGAGGAGAATGGTTCTGGTGAGAAGCAGGAGGGATGGCAGTGGAGAGATGCAGGGGGAATGACAGTAAGACATGAGGAGAATGGTGCTGGTGAGAAGCAGGAGGGATGGCAGTGGAGAGATGCAGGAGGAATGACAGTAAGACATGAGGAGAATGGTGCTGGTGCGAAGCCGGAAGGAAGGCTGTGGAGAGATGCAGGGAGAATAACAGTAAGACATGAGGAGAATGGTGCTGGTGAGAAGCAGGAGGGATGGCAGTGGAGAGATGCAGTGGAATGACAGTAAGACATGAGGAGAATGGTTCTGGTGAGAAGCAGGAGGGATGGCTGTGGAATGATGCAGGGGGAATGACGGTAAGACATGAGGAGAATGGTGCTGGTGAGAAGCAGGATGGATGGCAGTGGAGAGATGCAGGAGGAATGACAGTAAGACATGAGGAGAAAGGTGCTGGTGAGAAGCAGGATGGATGGCAGTGGAGAGATGCAGGGGGAATGACAGTAAGACATGAGGAGAATGGTGCTGGTGAGAAGCAGGAGGGATGGCAGTGGAGAGATGGAGGGAGAATGACAGTAAGACATGAGGAGAATGGTGCTGGTGAGAAGCAGGAGGGATGGCAGTGGAGAGATGCAGGAGGAATGATAGTAAGACATGAGGAGAATGGTACTGGTGAGAAGCAGGAGGGATGGCAGTGGAGAGATGCAGGGGAATGACAGTAAGACATGAGGAGAATGGTGCTGGTGAGAAGCAGGAGGGATGGCAGTGGAGAGATGCAGGGAGAATGATGGTAAGACATGAGAGGAATGGTGCTGGTGAGAAGCAGGAGGGATGGCTGTGGAATGATACAGGGGGAATGATGGTAAGACATGAGGAGAATGGTGCTGGTGAGAAGCAGGAGGGATGGCAGTGGAGAGATGGAGGGGGAATGACAGTAAGACATGAGGAGAATGGTGCTGGTGAGAAGCAGGAGGGATGGCAGTGGAGAGATGCAGGGGGAATGACAGTAAGACATGAGGAGAATGGTTCTGGTGAGAAGCAGGAGGGATGGCAGTGGAGAGATGGAGGGGGAATGATGGTAAGACATGAGGAGAATGGTGCTGGTGAGAAGCAGGAGGGATGGCAGTGGAGAGATGCAGGGGGAATGATGATAGACATGAGGAGAATGGTTCTGGTGAGAAGCAGGAGGGATGGCTGTGGAATGATGCAGGGGGAATGACGGTAAGACATGAGGAGAATGGTGCTGGTGAGAAGCAGGATGGATGGCAGTGGAGAGATGCAGGAGGAATGACAGTAAGACATGAGGAGAAAGGTGCTGGTGAGAAGCAGGATGGATGGCAGTGGAGAGATGCAGGAGGAATGACAGTAAGACATGAGGAGAATGGTTCTGGTGAGAAGCAGGAGGGATGGCAGTGGAGAGATGCAGGGGGAATGACAGTAAGACATGAGGAGAATGGTGCTGGTGAGAAGCAGGAGGGATGGCAGTGGAGAGATGCAGGAGGAATGACAGTAAGACATGAGGAGAATGGTGCTGGTGAGAAGCCGGAAGGAAGGCTGTGGAGAGATGCAGGGAGAATGACAGTAAGACATGAGGAGAATGGTGCTGGTGAGAAGCAGGAGGGATAGCAGTGGAGAGATGGAGGGGGAATGACAGTAAGACATGAGGAGAATGGTGCTGGTGAGAAGCAGGAGGGATGGCAGTGGAGAGATGCAGGGGGAATGATGGTAAGACATGAGGAGAATGGTGCTGGTGAGAAGCAGGAGGGATGGCTGTGGAGAGATGGAGGGGGAATGACAGTAAGACATGAGGAGAATGGTGCTGGTGAGAAGCAGAAGGGATGGCAGTGGAGAGATGGAGGGGGAATGACAGTAAGACATGAGGAGAATGGTGCTGGTGAGAAGCAGAAGGGATGGCAGTGGAGAGATGGAGGGGGAATGACGGTAAGACATGAGGAGAATGGTGCTGGTGAGAAGCAGGAGGGATGGCTGTGGAAAGATGCAGGGGGAATAACATTAAGACATGAGGAGAATGGTGCTGGTGAGAAGCAGAAGGGATGGCAGTGGAGAGATGGAGGGGGAATGACAGTAAGACATGAGGAGAATGGTTCTGGTGAGAAGCAGGAGGGATGGCAGTGGAGAGATGGAGGGGGAATGACAGTAAGACATGAGGAGAATGGTGCTGGTGAGAAGCAGGAGGGATGGCAGTGGAGAGATGCAGGGGGAATGATGGTAAGACATGATGAGAATGGTGCTGGTGAGAAGCAGGAGGTATGGCAGTGGAGAGATGCAGGGGAATGATGGTAAGACATGAGGAGAATGGTGCTGGTGAGAAGCAGGAGGGATGGCAGTGGAGAGATGGAGGGGGAATGACAGTAAGACATGAGGAGAATGGTGCTGGTGAGAAGCAGGAGGTTTGGCAGTGGAGAGATGCAGGGAGAATGATGGTAAGACATGAGAGGAATGGTGCTGGTGAGAAGCAGGTGGGATGGCTGTGGAATGATGCAGGGGGAATGATGGTAAGACATGAGGAGAATGGTGCTGGTGAGAAGCAGGAGGGATGGCAGTGGAGAGATGCAGGGGGAATGACAGTAAGACATGAGGAGAATGGTGCTGGTGAGAAGCAGGAGGGATGGCAGTGGAGAGATGGAGGGGGAATGATGGTAAGACATGAGGGGAATGGTGCTGGTGAGAAGCAGAAGGGATGGCTGTGGAGAGATGCAGGCAGAATGACAGTAAGACATGAGGGGAATGGTGCTGGTTAGAAGCAGGAAGGATGGCAGTGGAGAGATGCAGGGAGAATGACAGTAAGACATGAGGAGAATGGTTCTGGTGAGAAGCAGGAAGGATGGCAGTGGAGAGATGCAGGGAGAATGACAGTAAGACATGAGGAGAATGGTTCTGGTGAGAAGCAGGAGGGATGGCAGTGGAGAGATGCAGGGGGAATGATGGTAAGACATGAGGAGAATGGTGCTGGTGAGAAGCAGGAGGGATGGCAGTGGAGAGATGGAGGGGGAATGACAGTAAGACATGAGGAGAATGGTGCTGGTGAGAAGCAGGAGGGATGGCAGTGGAGAGATGCAGGGGGAATGATGGTAAGACATGAGGAGAATGGTGCTGGTGAGAAGCAGGAGGTATGGCAGTTGAGAGATGCAGGGGAATGATGGTAAGACATGAGGAGAATGGTGCTGGTGAGAAGCAGGAGGGATGGCAGTGGAGAGATGGAGGGGGAATGACAGTAATACATAAGGAGAATGGTGCTGTGAGAAGCAGGAGGGATGGCTGTGAAATGATGCAGGGGGAATGATGGTAAGACATGAGGAGAATGGTGCTGGTGAGAAGCAGGAGGGATGGCAGTGGAGAGATGGAGGGGGAATGATGGTAAGACATGAGGAGAATGGTGCTGGTGAGAAGCAGGAGGGATGGCAGTGGAGAGATGCAGGGGGAATGATGATAGACATGAGGAGAATGGTTCTGGTGAGAAGCAGGAGGGATGGCTGTGGAATGATGCAGGGGGAATGACGGTAAGACATGAGGAGAATGGTGCTGGTGAGAAGCAGGATGGATGGCAGTGGAGAGATGCAGGAGGAATGACAGTAAGACATGAGGAGAAAGGTGCTGGTGAGAAGCAGGATGGATGGCAGTGGAGAGATGCAGGAGGAATGACAGTAAGACATGAGGAGAATGGTTCTGGTGAGAAGCAGGAGGGATGGCAGTGGAGAGATGCAGGGGGAATGACAGTAAGACATGAGGAGAATGGTGCTGGTGAGAAGCAGGAGGGATGGCAGTGGAGAGATGCAGGAGGAATGACAGTAAGACATGAGGAGAATGGTGCTGGTGAGAAGCCGGAAGGAAGGCTGTGGAGAGATGCAGGGAGAATAACAGTAAGACATGAGGAGAATGGTGCTGGTGAGAAGCAGGAGGGATGGCAGTGGAGAGATGTAGTGGAATGACAGTAAGACATGAGGAGAATGGTTCTGGTGAGAAGCAGGAGGGATGGCTGTGGAATGATGCAGGGGGAATGACGGTAAGACATGAGGAGAATGGTGCTGGTGAGAAGCAGGATGGATGGCAGTGGAGAGATGCAGGAGGAATGACAGTAAGACATGAGGAGAAAGGTGCTGGTGAGAAGCAGGATGGATGGCAGTGGAGAGATGCAGGGGGAATGACAGTAAGACATGAGGAGAATGGTGCTGGTGAGAAGCAGGAGGGATGGCAGTGGAGAGATGGAGGGAGAATGACAGTAAGACATGAGGAGAATGGTGCTGGTGAGAAGCAGGAGGGATGGCAGTGGAGAGATGCAGGAGGAATGATAGTAAGACATGAGGAGAATGGTGCTGGTGAGAAGCAGGAGGGATGGCAGTGGAGAGATGCAGGGGAATGACAGTAAGACATGAGGAGAATGGTGCTGGTGAGAAGCAGGAGGGATGGCAGTGGAGAGATGCAGGGAGAATGATGGTAAGACATGAGAGGAATGGTGCTGGTGAGAAGCAGGAGGGATGGCTGTGGAATGATACAGGGGGAATGATGGTAAGACATGAGGAGAATGGTGCTGGTGAGAAGCAGGAGGGATGGCAGTGGAGAGATGGAGGGGGAATGACAGTAAGACATGAGGAGAATGGTGCTGGTGAGAAGCAGGAGGGATGGCAGTGGAGAGATGCAGGGGGAATGACAGTAGGACATGAGGAGAATGGTTCTGGTGAGAAGCAGGAGGGATGGCAGTGGAGAGATGGAGGGGGAATGATGGTAAGACATGAGGAGAATGGTGCTGGTGAGAAGCAGGAGGGATGGCAGTGGAGAGATGCAGGGGGAATGATGATAGACATGAGGAGAATGGTTCTGGTGAGAAGCAGGAGGGATGGCTGTGGAATGATGCAGGGGGAATGACGGTAAGACATGAGGAGAATGGTGCTGGTGACAAGCAGGATGGATGGCAGTGGAGAAATGCAGGAGGAATGACAGTAAGACATGAGGAGAAAGGTGCTAGTGAGAAGCAGGATGGATGGCAGTGGAGAGATGCAGGAGGAATGACAGTAAGACATGAGGAGAATGGTTCTGGTGAGAAGCAGGAGGGATGGCAGTGGAGAGATGCAGGGGGAATGACAGTAAGACATGAGGATAATGGTGCTGGTGAGAAGCAGGAGGGATGGCAGTGGAGAGATGCAGGAGGAATGACAGTAAGACATGAGGAGAATGGTGCTGGTGAGAAGCCGGAAGGAAGGCTGTGGAGAGATGCAGGGAGAATGACAGTAAGACATGAGGAGAATGGTGCTGGTGAGAAGCAGGAGGGATAGCAGTGGAGAGATGGAGGGGGAATGACAGTAAGACATGAGGAGAATGGTGCTGGTGAGAAGCAGGAGGGATGGCAGTGGAGAGATGCAGGGGGAATGATGGTAAGACATGAGGAGGGATGGCTGTGGAGAGATGGAGGGGGAATGACAGTAAGACATGAGGAGAATGGTGCTGGTGAGAAGCAGAAGGGATGGCAGTGGAGAGATGGAGGGGGAATGACAGTAAGACATGAGGAGAATGGTGCTGGTGAGAAGCAGAAGGGATGGCAGTGGAGAGATGGAGGGGGAATGACGGTAAGACATGAGGAGAATGGTGCTGGTGAGAAGCAGGAGGGATGGCTGTGGAAAGATGCAGGGGGAATAACAGTAAGACATGAGGAGAATGGTGCTGGTGAGAAGCAGAAGGGATGGCAGTGGAGAGATGGAGGGGGAATGACAGTAAGACATGAGGAGAATGGTTCTGGTGAGAAGCAGGAGGGATGGCAGTGGAGAGATGGAGGGGGAATGACGGTAAGACATGAGGAGAATGGTGCTGGTGAGAAGCAGGAGGGATGGCTGTGGAAAGATGCAGGGGGAATAACAGTAAGACATGAGGAGAATGGTGCTGGTGAGAAGCAGGAGGGATGGCAGTGGAGAGATGGAGGGGGAATGATGGTAAGACATGAGGAGAATGGTGCTGGTGAAAATCAGGAGAGATGGCTGTGGAGAGATGCAGGAGGAATGACAGTAAGACATGAGGAGAATGGTGCTGGTGAGAAGCAGGAGGTATGGCAGTGGAGAGATGCAGGAGGAATGACAGTAAGACATGAGGAGAATGGTGCTGGTGAGAAGCAGGAGGGATGGCAGTGGAGAGATGCAGGGGGAATGACAGTAAGACATGAGGAGAATGGTGCTGGTGAAAAGCAGGAGGGATGGCAGTGGAGAGATGCAGGAGGAATGACAGTAAGACATGAGGAGAATGGTGCTGGTGAGAAGCAGGAGGGAAGGCAGTGGAGAGATGCAGGAGGAATGACAGTAAGACATGAGGAGAATGGTGCTGGTGAGAAGCAGGAGGGATGGCAGTGGAGAGATGCAGGGGGAATGACAGTAAGACATGAGGAGAATGGTGCTGGTGAGAAGCAGGAGGGATGGCAGTGGAGAGATGCAGGGGGAATGACAGTAAGACATGAGGAGAATGGTGCTGGTGAGAAGCAGGAGGGATGGCAGTGGAGAGATGCAGGGGGAATGACAGTAAGACATGAGGAGAATGGTGCTGGTGAGAAGCAGGAGGGATGGCAGTGGAGAGATGCAGGGGGAATGACAGTAAGACATGAGGAGAATGGTGCTGGTGAGAAGCAGGAGGGAAGGCTGTGGAGAGATGCAGGGGGAGTGACAGTAAGACATGAGGAGAATGGTTCTGGTGAGAAGCAGGAGGGATGGCAGTGGAGAGATGGAGGGGGAATGATGGTAAGACATGAGGAGAATGGTGCTGGTGAGAAGCAGGAGGGATGGCAGTGGAGAGATGCAGGGGGAATGACAGTAAGACATGAGGAGAATGGTGCTGGTGAGAAGCAAAAGGGATGGCAGTGGAGAGATGGAGGGGGAATGATGGTAAGACATGAGGAGAATGGTGCTGGTGAGAAGCAGGAGGGATGGCAGTGGAGAGATGCAGGGGGAATGATGGTAAGACATGAGGAGAATGGTGCTGGTGAGAAGCAGGAGGTATGGCAGTGGAGAGATGCAGGGGAATGATGGTAAGACATGAGGAGAATGGTGCTGGTGAGAAGCAGGAGGGATGGCAGTGGAGAGATGCAGGGGAATGACAGTAAGACATGAGGAGAATGGTGCTGGTGAGAAGCAGGAGGGATGGCAGTGGAGAGATGCAGGGAGAATGATGGTAAGACATGAGGAGAATGGTGCTTGTGAGAAGCAGGAGGGATGGCAGTGGAGAGATGCAGGGGGAATGACAGTAAGACATGAGGAGAATGGTTCTGGTGATAAGCAGGAGGGATGGCAGTGGAGAGATGGAGGGGGAATGATGGTAAGACATGAGGAAAATGGTGCTGGTGAGAAGCAGGAGGGATGGCAGTGGAGAGATGGAGGGGGAATGATGGTAAGACATGAGGGGAATGGTGCTGGTGAGAAGCAGAAGGGATGGCTGTGGAGAGATGCAGGGGGAATGATGGTAAGACATGAGGAGAATGGTTCTGGTGAGAAGCAGGAGGGATGGCTGTGGAATGATGCAGGGGGAATGACGGTAAGACATGAGGAGAATGGTGCTGGTGAGAAGCAGGATGGATGGCAGTGGAGAGATGCAGGAGGAATGACAGTAAGACATGAGGAGAATGGTGCTGGTGAGAAGCAGGAGGGATGGCAGTGGAGAGATGGAGGGGGAATGATGGTAAGACATGAGGAGAATGGTGCTGGTGAGAAGCAGGAGAGATGGCAGTGGAGAGATGCAGGGAGAATGACAGTAAGACATGAGGAGAATGGTGCTGGTGAGAAGCAGGAGGGATGGCAGTGGAGAGATGCAGGGGGAATGATGGTAAGACATGAGGAGAATGGTGCTGGTGAGAAGCAGGAGAAATGGCAGTGGAGAGATGCAGGGAGAATGACAGTAAGACATGAGGAGAATGGTGCTGGTGAGAAGCAGGAGGGATGGCAGTGGAGAGATGGTGGGGGAATGACAGTAAGACATGAGGAGAATGGTGCTGGTGAGAAGCAGGAGGGATGGCAGTGGAGAGATGCAGGGGGAATGATGGTAAGACATGAGGAGAATGGTGCTGGTGAGAAGCAGGAGGTATGGCAGTGGAGAGATGCAGGGGAATGATGGTAAGACATGAGGAGAATGGTGCTGGTGAGAAGCAGGAGGGATGGCAGTGGAGAGATGGTGGGGGAATGACAGTAAGACATGAGGAGAATGGTGCTGGTGAGAAGCAGGAGGGATGGCAGTGGAGAGATGCAGGGGAATGACAGTAAGACATGAGGAGAATGGTGCTGGTGAGAAGCAGGAGGGATGGCAGTGGAGAGATGCAGGGAGAATGATGGTAAGACATGAGAGGAATGGTGCTGGTGAGAAGCAGGTGGGATGGCTGTGGAATGATGCAGGGGGAATGATGGTAAGACATGAGGAGAATGGTGCTGGTGAGAAGCAGGAGGGATGGCAGTGGAGAGATGCAGGGGGAATGATGGTAAGACATGAGGAGAATGGTGCTGGTGAGAAGCAGGAGAGATGGCAGTGGAGATATGCAGGGAGAATGATGATAAGACATGAGGAGAATGGTTCTGGTGAGAAGCAGGAGGGATGGCAGTGGAGAGATGCAGGGGGAATGACAGTAAGACATGAGGAGAATGGTTCTGGTGAGAAGCAGGAGGGATGGCAGTGGAGAGATGGAGGGGGAATGATGGTAAGACATGAGGGGAATGGTGCTGGTGAGAAGCAGAAGGGATGGCTGTGGAGAGATGCAGGCAGAATGACAGTAAGACATGAGGGGAATGGTGCTGGTGAGAAGCAGGAGGGATGGCAGTGGAGAGATGCAGGGAGAATGATGGTAAGACATGAGGAGAATGGTGCTTGTGAGAAGCAGGAGGGATGGCAGTGGAGAGATGCAGGGGGAATGACAGTAAGACATGAGGAGAATGGTTCTGGTGATAAGCAGGAGGGATGGCAGTGGAGAGATGGAGGGGGAATGATGGTAAGACATGAGGAAAATGGTGCTGGTGAGAAGCAGGAGGGATGGCAGTGGAGAGATGGAGGGGGAATGATGGTAAGACATGAGGGGAATGGTGCTGGTGAGAAGCAGAAGGGATGGCTGTGGAGAGATGCAGGGGGAATGATGGTAAGACATGAGGAGAATGGTTCTGGTGAGAAGCAGGAGGGATGGCTGTGGAATGATGCAGGGGGAATGACGGTAAGACATGAGGAGAATGGTGCTGGTGAGAAGCAGGATGGATGGCAGTGGAGAGATGCAGGAGGAATGACAGTAAGACATGAGGAGAATGGTGCTGGTGAGAAGCAGGAGGGATGGCAGTGGAGAGATGGAGGGGGAATGATGGTAAGACATGAGGAGAATGGTGCTGGTGAGAAGCAGGAGAGATGGCAGTGGAGAGATGCAGGGAGAATGACAGTAAGACATGAGGAGAATGGTGCTGGTGAGAAGCAGGAGGGATGGCAGTGGAGAGATGCAGGGGGAATGATGGTAAGACATGAGGAGAATGGTGCTGGTGAGAAGCAGGAGAAATGGCAGTGGAGAGATGCAGGGAGAATGACAGTAAGACATGAGGAGAATGGTGCTGGTGAGAAGCAGGAGGGATGGCAGTGGAGAGATGGTGGGGGAATGACAGTAAGACATGAGGAGAATGGTGCTGGTGAGAAGCAGGAGGGATGGCAGTGGAGAGATGCAGGGGGAATGATGGTAAGACATGAGGAGAATGGTGCTGGTGAGAAGCAGGAGGTATGGCAGTGGAGAGATGCAGGGGAATGATGGTAAGACATGAGGAGAATGGTGCTGGTGAGAAGCAGGAGGGATGGCAGTGGAGAGATGGTGGGGGAATGACAGTAAGACATGAGGAGAATGGTGCTGGTGAGAAGCAGGAGGGATGGCAGTGGAGAGATGCAGGGGAATGACAGTAAGACATGAGGAGAATGGTGCTGGTGAGAAGCAGGAGGGATGGCAGTGGAGAGATGCAGGGAGAATGATGGTAAGACATGAGAGGAATGGTGCTGGTGAGAAGCAGGTGGGATGGCTGTGGAATGATGCAGGGGGAATGATGGTAAGACATGAGGAGAATGGTGCTGGTGAGAAGCAGGAGGGATGGCAGTGGAGAGATGCAGGGGGAATGATGGTAAGACATGAGGAGAATGGTGCTGGTGAGAAGCAGGAGAGATGGCAGTGGAGATATGCAGGGAGAATGATGATAAGACATGAGGAGAATGGTTCTGGTGAGAAGCAGGAGGGATGGCAGTGGAGAGATGCAGGGGGAATGACAGTAAGACATGAGGAGAATGGTTCTGGTGAGAAGCAGGAGGGATGGCAGTGGAGAGATGGAGGGGGAATGATGGTAAGACATGAGGGGAATGGTGCTGGTGAGAAGCAGAAGGGATGGCTGTGGAGAGATGCAGGCAGAATGACAGTAAGACATGAGGGGAATGGTGCTGGTGAGAAGCAGGAGGGATGGCAGTGGAGAGATGCAGGGGGAATGATGGTAAGACATGAGGAGAATGGTGCTGGTGAGAAGCAGGAGGTATGGCAGTGGAGAGATGCAGGGGAATGATGGTAAGACATGAGGAGAATGGTGCTGGTGAGAAGCAGGAGGGATGGCAGTGGAGAGATGGAGGGGGAATGACAGTAAGACATGAGGAGAATGGTGATGGTGAGAAGCAGGAGGGATGGCAGTGGAGAGATGCAGGGGAATGACAGTAAGACATGAGGAGAATGGTGCTGGTGAGAAGAAGGAGGGATGGCAGTGGAGAGATGCAGGGAGAATGATGGTAAGACATGAGAGGAATGGTGCTGGTGAGAAGCAGGTGGGATGGCTGTGGAATGATGCAGGGGGAATGATGGTAAGACATGAGGAGAATGGTGCTGGTGAGAAGCAGGAGGGATGGCAGTGGAGAGATGCATGGGGAATGACAGTAAGACATGAAGAGAATGGTTCTGGTGAGAAGCAGGAGGGATGGCAGTGGAGAGATGGAGGGGGAATGATGGTAAGACATGAGGGGAATGGTGCTGGTGAGAAGCAGAAGGGATGGCTGTGGAGAGATGCAGGCAGAATGACAGTAAGACATGAGGGGAATGGTGCTGGTTAGAAGCAGAAGGGATGGCAGTGGAGAGATGGAGGGGGAATGATGGTAAGACATGAGGAGAATGGTGCTGGTGAGAAGCAGGAGGGATGGCAGTGGAGAGATGCAGGGGGAATGATGGTAAGACATGAGGAGAATGGTGCTGGTGAGAAGCAGGAGAGATGGCAGTGGAGATATGCAGGGGTAATGACAGTAAGACATGAGGGGAATGGTGCTGGTGAGAAGCAGGAGAGATGGCAGTGGAGAGATGCAGGGGAATGATGGTAAGACATGAGGAGAATGGTGCTGGTGAGAAGCAGGAGGGATGGCAGTGGAGAGATGGAGGGGGAATGACAGTAAGACATGAGGAGAATGGTGCTGGTGAGAAGCAGGAGGGATGGCAGTGGAGAGATGCAGGGGAATGACAGTAAGACATGAGGAGAATGGTGCTGGTGAGAAGAAGGAGGGATGGCAGTGGAGAGATGCAGGGAGAATGATGGTAAGACATGAGAGGAATGGTGCTGGTGAGAAGCAGGTGGGATGGCTGTGGAATGATGCAGGGGGAATGATGGTAAGACATGAGGAGAATGGTGCTGGTGAGAAGCAGGAGGGATGGCAGTGGAGAGATGCATGGGGAATGACAGTAAGACATGAGGAGAATGGTTCTGGTGAGAAGCAGGAGGGATGGCAGTGGAGAGATGGAGGGGGAATGATGGTAAGACATGAGGGGAATGGTGCTGGTGAGAAGCAGAAGGGATGGCTGTGGAGAGATGCAGGCAGAATGACAGTAAGACATGAGGGGAATGGTGCTGGTTAGAAGCAGAAGGGATGGCAGTGGAGAGATGGAGGGGGAATGATGGTAAGACATGAGGAGAATGGTGCTGGTGAGAAGCAGGAGGGATGGCAGTGGAGAGATGCAGGGGGAATGATGGTAAGACATGAGGAGAATGGTGCTGGTGAGAAGCAGGAGAGATGGCAGTGGAGATATGCAGGGGTAATGACAGTAAGACATGAGGGGAATGGTGCTGGTGAGAAGCAGGAGAGATGGCAGTGGAGATATGCAGGGAGAATGATGATAAGACATGAGGAGAATGGTTCTGGTGAGAAGCAGGAGGGATGGCAGTGGAGAGATGCAGGGGGAATGACAGTAAGACATGAGGAGAATGGTTCTGGTGAGAAGCAGGAGGGATGGCAGTGGAGAGATGGAGGGGGAATGATGGTAAGACATGAGGGGAATGGTGCTGGTGAGAAGCAGAAGGGATGGCTGTGGAGAGATGCAGGCAGAATGACAGTAAGACATGAGGGGAATGGTGCTGGTGAGAAGCAGGAGGGATGGCAGTGGAGAGATGCAGGGGAATTACAGTAAGACATGAGGAGAATGGTGCTGGTGAGAAGAAGGAGGGATGGCAGTGGAGAGATGCAGGGAGAATGATGGTAAGACATGAGGAGAATGGTGCTGGTGAGAAGCAGGAGGTATGGCAGTGGAGAGATGCAGGGGAATGATGGTAAGACATGAGGAGAATGGTGCTGGTGAGAAGCAGGAGGGATGGCAGTGGAGAGATGGAGGGGGAATGACAGTAAGACATGAGGAGAATGGTGCTGGTGAGAAGCAGGAGGGATGGCTGTGGAGAGATGCAGGGGGAATGATGGTAAGACATGAGGAGAATGGTGCTGGTGAGAAGCAGGAGGTATGGCAGTGGAGAGATGCAGGGGAATGATGGTAAGACATGAGGAGAATGGTGCTGGTGAGAAGCAGGAGGGATGGCAGTGGAGAGATGGAGGGGGAATGACAGTAAGACATGAGGAGAATGGTGCTGGTGAGAAGCAGGAGGGATGGCAGTGGAGAGATGCAGGGGAATGACAGTAAGACATGAGGAGAATGGTGCTGGTGAGAAGAAGGAGGGATGGCAGTGGAGAGATGCAGGGAGAATGATGGTAAGACATGAGAGGAATGGTGCTGGTGAGAAGCAGGTGGGATGGCTGTGGAATGATGCAGGGGGAATGATGGTAAGACATGAGGAGAATGGTGCTGGTGAGAAGCAGGAGGGATGGCAGTGGAGAGATGCATGGGGAATGACAGTAAGACATGAGGAGAATGGTTCTGGTGAGAAGCAGGAGGGATGGCAGTGGAGAGATGGAGGGGGAATGATGGTAAGACATGAGGGGAATGGTGCTGGTGAGAAGCAGAAGGGATGGCTGTGGAGAGATGCAGGCAGAATGACAGTAAGACATGAGGGGAATGGTGCTGGTTAGAAGCAGAAGGGATGGCAGTGGAGAGATGGAGGGGGAATGATGGTAAGACATGAGGAGAATGGTGCTGGTGAGAAGCAGGAGGGATGGCAGTGGAGAGATGCAGGGGGAATGATGGTAAGACATGAGGAGAATGGTGCTGGTGAGAAGCAGGAGAGATGGCAGTGGAGATATGCAGGGGTAATGACAGTAAGACATGAGGGGAATGGTGCTGGTGAGAAGCAGGAGAGATGGCAGTGGAGATATGCAGGGAGAATGATGATAAGACATGAGGAGAATGGTTCTGGTGAGAAGCAGGAGGGATGGCAGTGGAGAGATGCAGGGGGAATGACAGTAAGACATGAGGAGAATGGTTCTGGTGAGAAGCAGGAGGGATGGCAGTGGAGAGATGGAGGGGGAATGATGGTAAGACATGAGGGGAATGGTGCTGGTGAGAAGCAGAAGGGATGGCTGTGGAGAGATGCAGGCAGAATGACAGTAAGACATGAGGGGAATGGTGCTGGTGAGAAGCAGGAGGGATGGCAGTGGAGAGATGCAGGGGAATTACAGTAAGACATGAGGAGAATGGTGCTGGTGAGAAGAAGGAGGGATGGCAGTGGAGAGATGCAGGGAGAATGATGGTAAGACATGAGGAGAATGGTGCTGGTGAGAAGCAGGAGGTATGGCAGTGGAGAGATGCAGGGGAATGATGGTAAGACATGAGGAGAATGGTGCTGGTGAGAAGCAGTTGGGATGGCAGTGGAGAGATGGAGGGGGAATGACAGTAAGACATGAGGAGAATGGTGCTGGTGAGAAGCATGAGGGATGGCTGTGGAGAGATGCAGGGGGAATGATGGTAAGACATGAGGAGAATGGTGCTGGTGAGAAGCAGGAGGTATGGCAGTGGAGAGATGCAGGGGAATGATGGTAAGACATGAGGAGAATGGTGCTGGTGAGAAGCAGGAGGGATGGCAGTGGAGAGATGGAGGGGGAATGACAGTAAGACATGAGGAGAATGGTGCTGGTGAGAAGCAGGAGGGATGGCAGTGGAGAGATGCAGGGGAATGACAGTAAGACATGAGGAGAATGGTGCTGGTGAGAAGAAGGAGGGATGGCAGTGGAGAGATGCAGGGAGAATGATGGTAAGACATGAGAGGAATGGTGCTGGTGAGAAGCAGGTGGGATGGCTGTGGAATGATGCAGGGGGAATGATGGTAAGACATGAGGAGAATGGTGCTGGTGAGAAGCAGGAGGGATGGCAGTGGAGAGATGCATGGGGAATGACAGTAAGACATGAGGAGAATGGTTCTGGTGAGAAGCAGGAGGGATGGCAGTGGAGAGATGGAGGGGGAATGATGGTAAGACATGAGGGGAATGGTGCTGGTGAGAAGCAGAAGGGATGGCTGTGGAGAGATGCAGGCAGAATGACAGTAAGACATGAGGGGAATGGTGCTGGTTAGAAGCAGAAGGGATGGCAGTGGAGAGATGGAGGGGGAATGATGGTAAGACATGAGGAGAATGGTGCTGGTGAGAAGCAGGAGGGATGGCAGTGGAGAGATGCAGGGGGAATGATGGTAAGACATGAGGAGAATGGTGCTGGTGAGAAGCAGGAGAGATGGCAGTGGAGATATGCAGGGGTAATGACAGTAAGACATGAGGGGAATGGTGCTGGTGAGAAGCAGGAGAGATGGCAGTGGAGATATGCAGGGAGAATGATGATAAGACATGAGGAGAATGGTTCTGGTGAGAAGCAGGAGGGATGGCAGTGGAGAGATGCAGGGGGAATGACAGTAAGACATGAGGAGAATGGTTCTGGTGAGAAGCAGGAGGGATGGCAGTGGAGAGATGGAGGGGGAATGATGGTAAGACATGAGGGGAATGGTGCTGGTGAGAAGCAGAAGGGATGGCTGTGGAGAGATGCAGGCAGAATGACAGTAAGACATGAGGGGAATGGTGCTGGTGAGAAGCAGGAGGGATGGCAGTGGAGAGATGCAGGGGGAATGATGGTAAGACATGAGGAGAATGGTGCTGGTGAGAAGCAGGAGGTATGGCAGTGGAGAGATGCAGGGGAATGATGGTAAGACATGAGGAGAATGGTGCTGGTGAGAAGCAGGAGGGATGGCAGTGGAGAGATGGAGGGGGAATGACAGTAAGACATGAGGAGAATGGTGATGGTGAGAAGCAGGAGGGATGGCAGTGGAGAGATGCAGGGGAATGACAGTAAGACATGAGGAGAATGGTGCTGGTGAGAAGAAGGAGGGATGGCAGTGGAGAGATGCAGGGAGAATGATGGTAAGACATGAGAGGAATGGTGCTGGTGAGAAGCAGGTGGGATGGCTGTGGAATGATGCAGGGGGAATGATGGTAAGACATGAGGAGAATGGTGCTGGTGAGAAGCAGGAGGGATGGCAGTGGAGAGATGCATGGGGAATGACAGTAAGACATGAAGAGAATGGTTCTGGTGAGAAGCAGGAGGGATGGCAGTGGAGAGATGGAGGGGGAATGATGGTAAGACATGAGGGGAATGGTGCTGGTGAGAAGCAGAAGGGATGGCTGTGGAGAGATGCAGGCAGAATGACAGTAAGACATGAGGGGAATGGTGCTGGTTAGAAGCAGAAGGGATGGCAGTGGAGAGATGGAGGGGGAATGATGGTAAGACATGAGGAGAATGGTGCTGGTGAGAAGCAGGAGGGATGGCAGTGGAGAGATGCAGGGGGAATGATGGTAAGACATGAGGAGAATGGTGCTGGTGAGAAGCAGGAGAGATGGCAGTGGAGATATGCAGGGGTAATGACAGTAAGACATGAGGGGAATGGTGCTGGTGAGAAGCAGGAGAGATGGCAGTGGAGAGATGCAGGGGAATGATGGTAAGACATGAGGAGAATGGTGCTGGTGAGAAGCAGGAGGGATGGCAGTGGAGAGATGGAGGGGGAATGACAGTAAGACATGAGGAGAATGGTGCTGGTGAGAAGCAGGAGGGATGGCAGTGGAGAGATGCAGGGGAATGACAGTAAGACATGAGGAGAATGGTGCTGGTGAGAAGAAGGAGGGATGGCAGTGGAGAGATGCAGGGAGAATGATGGTAAGACATGAGAGGAATGGTGCTGGTGAGAAGCAGGTGGGATGGCTGTGGAATGATGCAGGGGGAATGATGGTAAGACATGAGGAGAATGGTGCTGGTGAGAAGCAGGAGGGATGGCAGTGGAGAGATGCATGGGGAATGACAGTAAGACATGAGGAGAATGGTTCTGGTGAGAAGCAGGAGGGATGGCAGTGGAGAGATGGAGGGGGAATGATGGTAAGACATGAGGGGAATGGTGCTGGTGAGAAGCAGAAGGGATGGCTGTGGAGAGATGCAGGCAGAATGACAGTAAGACATGAGGGGAATGGTGCTGGTTAGAAGCAGAAGGGATGGCAGTGGAGAGATGGAGGGGGAATGATGGTAAGACATGAGGAGAATGGTGCTGGTGAGAAGCAGGAGGGATGGCAGTGGAGAGATGCAGGGGGAATGATGGTAAGACATGAGGAGAATGGTGCTGGTGAGAAGCAGGAGAGATGGCAGTGGAGATATGCAGGGGTAATGACAGTAAGACATGAGGGGAATGGTGCTGGTGAGAAGCAGGAGAGATGGCAGTGGAGATATGCAGGGAGAATGATGATAAGACATGAGGAGAATGGTTCTGGTGAGAAGCAGGAGGGATGGCAGTGGAGAGATGCAGGGGGAATGACAGTAAGACATGAGGAGAATGGTTCTGGTGAGAAGCAGGAGGGATGGCAGTGGAGAGATGGAGGGGGAATGATGGTAAGACATGAGGGGAATGGTGCTGGTGAGAAGCAGAAGGGATGGCTGTGGAGAGATGCAGGCAGAATGACAGTAAGACATGAGGGGAATGGTGCTGGTGAGAAGCAGGAGGGATGGCAGTGGAGAGATGCAGGGGAATTACAGTAAGACATGAGGAGAATGGTGCTGGTGAGAAGAAGGAGGGATGGCAGTGGAGAGATGCAGGGAGAATGATGGTAAGACATGAGGAGAATGGTGCTGGTGAGAAGCAGGAGGTATGGCAGTGGAGAGATGCAGGGGAATGATGGTAAGACATGAGGAGAATGGTGCTGGTGAGAAGCAGGAGGGATGGCAGTGGAGAGATGGAGGGGGAATGACAGTAAGACATGAGGAGAATGGTGCTGGTGAGAAGCAGGAGGGATGGCTGTGGAGAGATGCAGGGGGAATGATGGTAAGACATGAGGAGAATGGTGCTGGTGAGAAGCAGGAGGTATGGCAGTGGAGAGATGCAGGGGAATGATGGTAAGACATGAGGAGAATGGTGCTGGTGAGAAGCAGGAGGGATGGCAGTGGAGAGATGGAGGGGGAATGACAGTAAGACATGAGGAGAATGGTGCTGGTGAGAAGCAGGAGGGATGGCAGTGGAGAGATGCAGGGGAATGACAGTAAGACATGAGGAGAATGGTGCTGGTGAGAAGAAGGAGGGATGGCAGTGGAGAGATGCAGGGAGAATGATGGTAAGACATGAGAGGAATGGTGCTGGTGAGAAGCAGGTGGGATGGCTGTGGAATGATGCAGGGGGAATGATGGTAAGACATGAGGAGAATGGTGCTGGTGAGAAGCAGGAGGGATGGCAGTGGAGAGATGCATGGGGAATGACAGTAAGACATGAGGAGAATGGTTCTGGTGAGAAGCAGGAGGGATGGCAGTGGAGAGATGGAGGGGGAATGATGGTAAGACATGAGGGGAATGGTGCTGGTGAGAAGCAGAAGGGATGGCTGTGGAGAGATGCAGGCAGAATGACAGTAAGACATGAGGGGAATGGTGCTGGTTAGAAGCAGAAGGGATGGCAGTGGAGAGATGGAGGGGGAATGATGGTAAGACATGAGGAGAATGGTGCTGGTGAGAAGCAGGAGGGATGGCAGTGGAGAGATGCAGGGGGAATGATGGTAAGACATGAGGAGAATGGTGCTGGTGAGAAGCAGGAGAGATGGCAGTGGAGATATGCAGGGGTAATGACAGTAAGACATGAGGGGAATGGTGCTGGTGAGAAGCAGGAGAGATGGCAGTGGAGATATGCAGGGAGAATGATGATAAGACATGAGGAGAATGGTTCTGGTGAGAAGCAGGAGGGATGGCAGTGGAGAGATGCAGGGGGAATGACAGTAAGACATGAGGAGAATGGTTCTGGTGAGAAGCAGGAGGGATGGCAGTGGAGAGATGGAGGGGGAATGATGGTAAGACATGAGGGGAATGGTGCTGGTGAGAAGCAGAAGGGATGGCTGTGGAGAGATGCAGGCAGAATGACAGTAAGACATGAGGGGAATGGTGCTGGTGAGAAGCAGGAGGGATGGCAGTGGAGAGATGCAGGGGAATTACAGTAAGACATGAGGAGAATGGTGCTGGTGAGAAGAAGGAGGGATGGCAGTGGAGAGATGCAGGGAGAATGATGGTAAGACATGAGGAGAATGGTGCTGGTGAGAAGCAGGAGGTATGGCAGTGGAGAGATGCAGGGGAATGATGGTAAGACATGAGGAGAATGGTGCTGGTGAGAAGCAGGAGGGATGGCAGTGGAGAGATGGAGGGGGAATGACAGTAAGACATGAGGAGAATGGTGCTGGTGAGAAGCAGGAGGGATGGCTGTGGAGAGATGCAGGGGGAATGATGGTAAGACATGAGGAGAATGGTGCTGGTGAGAAGCAGGAGGTATGGCAGTGGAGAGATGCAGGGGAATGATGGTAAGACATGAGGAGAATGGTGCTGGTGAGAAGCAGGAGGGATGGCAGTGGAGAGATGGAGGGGGAATGACAGTAAGACATGAGGAGAATGGTGCTGGTGAGAAACCGGAGGGATGGCAGTGGAGAGATGCAGGGGAATGACAGTAAGACATGAGGAGAATGGTGCTGGTGAGAAGAAGGAGGGATGGCAGTGGAGAGATGCAGGGAGAATAATGGTAAGACATGAGGAGAATGGTGCTGGTGAGAAGCAGGAGGGATGGCAGTGGAGAGATGCATGGGGAATGACAGTAAGACATGAGGAGAATGGTTCTGGTGAGAAGCAGGAGGGATGGCAGTGGAGAGATGCAGGGGGAATGACAGTAAGACATGAGGGGAATGGTGCTGGTTAGAAGCAGAAGGGATGGCAGTGGAGAGATGCAGGGGGAATGATGGTAAGACATGAGGAGAATGGTGCTGGTGAGAAGCAGGAGGGATGGCAGTGGAGATATGCAGGGGGAATGACAGTAAGACATGAGGGGAATGGTGCTGGTGAGAAGCAGGAGGGATGGCAGTGGAGATATGCAGGGGGAATGACAGTAAGACATGAGGGGAATGGTGCTGGTGAGAAGCAGGAGAGATGGCAGTGGAGATATGCAGGGGGAATGATGGTAAGACATGAGGAGAATGGTGCTGGTGAGAAGCAGGAGGGATGGCAGTGGAGATATGCAGGGAGAATGATGATAAGACATGAGGAAAATGGTTCTGGTGAGAAGCAGGAGGGATGGCTGTGGAATGATGCAGGGGGAATGATGGTAAGACATGAGGAGAATGGTGCTGGTGAGAAGCAGGAGGGATGGCAGTGGAGAGATGCAGGAGGAATGACAGTAAGACATGAGGAGAATGGTGCTGGTGAGAAGCAGGAGGGATGGCAGTGGAAAGATGCAGGGGGAATGATGGTAAGACATGAGGAGAATGGTGCTGGTGAGAAGCAGGAGGGATGGCAGTGGAGAGATGGAGGGGGAATGATGGTAAGACATGAGGAGAATGGTGCTGGTGAGAAGCAGGAGGGATGGCTGTGGAGAGATGCAGGAGGAATGACAGTAAGACATGAGGAGAATGGTGCTGGTGAGAAGCAGGAGGGATGGCTGTGGAATGATGGTAAGACATGAGGAGAATGGTGCTGGTGAGAAGCAGGAGGGATGGCAGTGGAGAGATGCAGGGGTAATGACAGTAAGACATGAGGTGAATGGTGCTGAGGAGTCCCAGGGGGAATGGTGAATGGTGCTGCAGTTCTGTCATGGTGACAGTGTGCACCTGCATGCTCTGCACTCCATTCAGCGAACAGGCGCACATAAATAACTGAGTTTCCTCCTATGATTTCACATATAGTGTAATAAATGCAAAAGAAATTAAATTGTTTCTCTCTAACGTCCTAGTGGATGCTGGGGACTCCGTAAGGACCATGGGGAATAGCGGCTCTGCAGGAGACTGGGCACAGCTAAGAAAGAATTAGGACTACCTGGTGTGCACTGGCTCCTCCCACTATGACCCTCCTCCAGACTTCAGTTAGAATCCTGTGCCCGGCCGAGCTGGATGCACACTAGGGGCTCTCCTGAGCTCCTAGAAAGAAAGTATATGTTAGGTTTTTTATTTTACAGTGAGATCTGCTGGCAACAGACTCACTGCAGCGAGGGACTAAGGGGAGAAGAAGCGAACCTACCTAACTGGTGGTAGCTTGGGCTTCTTAGGCTACTGGACACCATTAGCTCCAGAGGGATCGACCGCATGGAACCGGCCATTGGTGTTCGGTCCCGGAGCCGCGCCGCCGGCCCCCTTACAGAGCCAGAAGCAAGAAGAAATCCAGAAAATCGGCGGCAGAAGACATAAGTCTTCACCAAGGTAGCGCACAGCACTGCAGCTGTGCGCCATTGCTCCTCATACACACTTCACACTCCGGTCACTGAGGGTGCAGGGCGCTGGGGGGGGGCGCCCTGAGAAGCAATAAATACACCTTGGCTGGCAAATATATCACAATATATAGCCCCAGAGGCTATATATGTGATAAATACCCCTGCCAGAATCCATAAAAAAGCAGGAGAAAAGTCCGCGAAAAAGGGGCGGAGCTATCTCCCTCAGCACAATGTCGCCATTTTCTCTTCACAGTGCAGCTGGAAGACAGCACCCCAGGCTCTCCCCTGTAGTTTTCAGGCTCAAAGGGTTAAAAAGAGAGGGGGGGCACTAAATTTAGGTGCAATATTGTTTATACAAGCAGCTATTGGGGGAAAAATCACTCAGTTATAGTGTTAATCCCTGCATTATATAGCGCTCTGGTGTGTGCTGGCATACTCTCTCTCTGTCTCCCCAAAGGACTTTGTGGGGTCCTGTCCTCAGTCAGAGCATTCCTTGTGTGTGTGCTGTGTGTCGGTACGGCTGTGTCGACATGTGGGATGAGGAAGGTTACGTGGAGGTGGAGCAGAGGCCGATAAATGGGATGTCGTCCCCTGTGGGGCCGACACCAGAGTGGATGGATAGGTGGAAGGCATTAAACGACAATATCAACTCCTTACAAGGCTGTATGACGTAAAACAGCTGTGGGACAGCCGGCTTCTCAGCCCGCGCCTGCCCAGGCGTCTCAAAGGCCATCAGGGGCTCAAAAAAGCGCCCGTTACCTCAGATGGCAGACACAGATGTCGACACGGAGTCTGACTCCAGTGTCGACGAGATTGAGACATATACACAATCCACTAGGAACATCCGTTACATGATCTCGGCAATAAAAAATGTGTTACGCATTTCTGACATGAACCCAAGTACCACATAAAAGGGGGTTTTATTTTTGGGGAGAAAAAGCAGCCAGTGTTTTGTTCCCCCATCAGATGAATGAATGAATGAAGTGTGTAAAGTAGCGTGGGTTCCCCCAATAAGAAACTGGTAATTTCTAAAAAGTTACTGATGGCGTACCCTTTCCCGCCAGAGGATAGGTCACGTTGTGAGATATCCCTTAGGGTGGATAAGGCGCTCACACGTTTGTCAAAAAAGGTGGCACTGCCGTCTTAGTGTACGGCCACCTTGAAGGAGCCTGCTGATAAAAAGCAGGAGACTATCCTGAAGTCTGTATATACACACTCAGGTTATATACTGAGACCTGCAATCGCCTCAGCATAAATAGTGCTGCTGCAGCGTGGTATGATACCCTGTCAGATAATATTAATACTCTAAGACAGGGAAAATAGTTTGCTAACATAGAGCATATTAAAGACGTTGTCTTATATATAAAGGATGCACAGAGGGATATTTGCCGGCTGGCATCCAGAATTAATGCAATGTCCATTCTGCCAGGAGGGTATTAGAAACCCGGCAGTGGACAGGTGATGCTGCCTATAAAAGGCACATGGAGACAGGTGCGGTAGGGGCGCGTCTCGGGAACTTCAGGGACCAGTGGGTTTGCCCACAGGTGGATCCCTAGGTTCTGCAAGTAGTATCACAGGGATACAGGCTGGAGTTCGAGGCGACTCCCCCTCGCCGTTACCTCACCTCAGCCTTGCCTGCTGCCCTCGGAGAAAGGTAGTACTGGCGGCAATTCACAAGCTGCACTTCCAGCAGGTGAAATCTAGGTACCCCTCCTTCAACAAGGCCGGGGTTACTATTCCAGAATGTTGTGGTACCGAAACCAGACGGTCGGTGAGACCCATTCTAAAATTGAAAGCCTTGAACACTTATATACGAAGGTTCAAGTTCGAAATGGAATCGCTCAGGGCGATTATTGCAAGCCTGGAGGGTATCACTGGACATCAAGGATGCTTACCTGCATGTCCCTATTTACCCTTTTCACCAGGAGTACCTCAAAATTGTGGTACAGGACTGTCATTACCAATTCCAGACGTTGCCGTTGGTCTGTCCCCGGCACCGAGGTATTTACCAAGGTAATGGCCGAAATAATTATCCCGTACTTGGACGATCTCCTTATAAAGGCGAGGTCCAGGGAGCAGTTGTTCAGCGGAGTAGCACTATCTCGGTAAGTGCTACAACAGCACGGCTGAATTCTGAATATTCCAAAGTCGCAGCTGGTTCCTGCGACGCGTCTACTGTTCCTGAGTATGGTTCTGGACACAGAACAGGATAAAAAGGGTTTCTCCCGGAGGAGAAGTCCAAGGAGTTGTCGTCTCTAGACAGAGACCTCCTAATACGTATACAGGTGTCGGTGCATCAATGCACGCGAGCCCTGGGAAGGATGGTAGCTTCTTACGAAGAAATTCCATTCGCCAGGTCCCATTCAAGGATTTTCCAGTGGGATCTGTTGGACATGTGGTCCGGGTCGCATCTTCAGATGCATCGGCGGATAACCCTGTCTCCAAGGGCCAGGGTGTCGTTGTTGTGGTGGCTGCAGAGTGCTCATCTTCTAGGGGCCGCAGATTCGGCATACAGGACTGGGTCCTGGTGACCACGGATGCCAGCCTTCGAGGCTGGGGGGCAGTCACACAGGGAAGAAACTTCCAAGGCTATGGAAAAGTCAGGAGACTTCCCTACACATAAATATTCTGGAACTAAGGGCCATTTACAATGCCCTAAGTCAGGCTAGACCCCTGCTTCAACACCGGCCGGTGCTGATCCAGTCAGACAACATCACGGCGGTCGCTCATGTACACGACAGGGCGGCACAAGAAGCAGAATGGCGATGGCAGAAGCCACAAGGATTCTCCGATGGGCGGAAAATCATGTGTTAGCACTGTCAGCAGTGTTCATTCCCGGAGTGGACAACTGAGAAGCAGACTTTCTCAGAAGACACGACCTCCACCCGGGAGAGTGGGGACTTCATCCAGAAGTCTTCCAAATGATTGTACACCATTGGGAAAGGCCACAGGTGGACATGATGGCGTCCCGCCTCAACTAAAAGTTACAAAGATATTGCGCCAGGTCAAGGACCCTCAGGCGATAGCTGTGGACGCTCTGGTAACCCCGTGGGTGTACCAGTCGGTGTATGTGTTCCCTTCTCTGCCTCTCTTACCCAGGGTAATGAGAATAATAAGAAGGAGAGGAGTAAGAACTATACTCATTGTTCCGGTTTGGCCAAGAAGAGCTTGGTAACCAGAACTCCAAGAAATGATCTCAGAGGACCTATGGCCTCTGCCGCTCAGACAGGACCTGCTGCAGCAGGGGGCCTGTCTGTTTCAAGACGTGCCGCGGCTGCGTTGACGGCATGGCGGTTGAACGCCGGATCCTGAAGGAAAAGGGAATTCCGGAGGAAGTTATCCCTACGCTATTTAAAGCTAGGAAAGAAGTGAACGCTAACCATTATCACCGCATATGGCGGAAATATGTTGCGTACTGTGAGGCCAGGAAGGCCACAAAGGAGAAATTTCAGCTAGGTCGATTTCTGCACTTCCTGCAGTCAGAGGTGACTATGGGCCTACAATTGGGTTCCATTAAGGTCCAGATTTCGGCTCTATCGATTTTCTTCCGAAATGGAACTGGCTTCACTGCCTGAAGTTCAGACATTGTCAAGGGAGTGCTGCATATTCAGCCTCCTTTTGTGCCTCCAGTGGCACCGTGGGACCTCAACGTGGTGTTGGGTTTCCAAAAGTCACATTGGTTTGAGCCACTCAAAACCGTGGATTTAAAATATCTCACGTGGAATGTGGTCATGCTTTTGGCCTTAGCTTCGGCAAGGCGGGTGGAAAAATTGGCGGCTTTGTCATGCAAAAGCCCCTATTGGATTTTCCATATGGATAGGGCAGAATTGAGGACTAGTCCCCAGTTTCTTCCTAAGGTGGTATCAGCTTTTCACTTGAACCAACCTATCGTGGTGCCTGCGGCTACTAGGGACTTGGAGGACTCCAAGTTACTGGACATAGTCAGGGCCTTGAAAATTTATGTTTCCAGGACGGCTGGAGTCAGGAAGACTGACTCGCTGTTTATCCTGTATGCACCAAACAAGATGGGTGCTCCTGCTTAAAAGCAGACTATTGCTCACTGGATTTGTAGCACAATTCAGCTTGCGCATTCTGTGGCTGGCCTGCCGCAGCCTAAATCTGTAAAAGCCCATTCCACGAGGAAAGTGGGCTCTTCTTGGGCGGCTGCCCGAGGGGTCTCGGCTTTACAACTTTGCCGAGCTGCTACTTGGTCAGGGGCAAACACGTTTGCAAAATTCTACAAATTTGATACCCTGGCTGAGGAGGACCTTGAGTTCTCTCATTCGGTGCTGCAGAGTCATCCGCACTCTCCCGCCCGTTTGGGAGCTTTGGTATAATCCCCATGGTCCTTACGGAGTCCCCAGCATCCACTAGGACGTTAGAGAAAATAAGATTTTACTCACCGGTAAATCTATTTCTCGTAGTCCGTAGTGGATGCTGGGCGCCCGTCCCAAGTGCGGACTGTCTGCAATACTTGTATATAGTTATTGTTAACTAAAAGGGTTATGGTTGAGCCATCTGTTGAGAGGCTCTGTTATGTTCATACTGTTAACTGGGTATAATATCACGAGTTATACGGTGTGATTGGTGTGGCTGGTATGAGTCTTACCCGGGATTCAAAATCCTTTCCTTATTGTGTCAGCTCTTCCGGGCACAGTATCCTTACTGAAGTCTGGAGGAGGGTCATAGTGGGAGGAGCCAGTGCACACCAGGTAGTCCTAATTCTTTCTTAGCTGTGCCCAGTCTCCTGCGGAGCCGCTATTCCCCATGGTCCTTACGGAGTCCCCAGCATCCACTACGGACTATGAGAAATAGATTTACCGGTGAGTAAAATCTTATTTTCTTTTGCATGGTGTGGGGTCCAAAGCATATTGTTGCACCTGGGCCGATCATGAAAGTTAACGAATAGTTAAGAAAAAATTACATCTCCGACGATTTCTATTTGTCAACCATGGAAATACTTAGACATGGGGCCTAACTCAGATCTTTTTCGCAGCAGCAAATTTGTTAGCTAATGGGCAAAACCTTGTGCACTGCAGGGGGTGCAGATTAGTGATGTGCACTGGACATTTTTCGGGTTTTGTGTTTTGGTTTTGGATTCGGTTCCGCGGCCGTGTTTTGGATTCGGACGCGTTTTGGCAAAACCTCCCTGAAAATTTTTTGTCGGATTCGGGTGTGTTTTGGATTCGGTTTTTTTTTACAAAAAACCCTCAAAAACAGCTTACATCAAAGAATTTGGGGGTCATTTTGATCCCATAGTATTATTAACCCCAATAACCATAATTTCCACTCATTTTCAGTCTATTCTGAACACCTCACACCTCACAATATTATTTTTAGTCCTAAAATTTGCACCGAGGTCGCTGGATGGCTAAGCTAAGTGACCCAAGTGGCCGACACAAACACCTGGCCCATCTAGAAGTGGCACTGCAGTGTCAGGCAGGATGGCACTTCAAAAAAATTGTCCCCAAACAGCACATGATGCAAAGAAAAAAAGAGGCGCACCAAGGTCGCTGTGTGACTAAGCTAAGCGACCCAAGTGGCCGACACAAACACCTGGCCCATCTAGGAGTGGCACTGCAGTGTCAGGCAGGATGGCACTTCAAAAAAATTGTCCCCAAACAGCACATGATGCAAAGAAAAATGAAAGAAAAAAGAGGTGCAAGATGGAATTGTCCTTGGGCCCTCCCACCCACCCGTATGTTGTATAAACAGGACATGCACACTTTAACGAACCCATCATTTCAGCGACAGGGTCTGCCACACGACTGTGACTGAAATGACTGGTTGGTTTGGACCCCCACCAAAAAAAGAAGCAATCAATCTCTCCTTGCACAAACTGGCTCTACAGAGGCAAGATGTCCACCTTATCATCATCCTCCGATTCCTCACCCCTTTCGCTGTGTACATCCCCCTCCTCACAGATTATTAATTCGTCCCCACTGGAATCCACCATCTCAGGTCCCTGTGTACTTTCTGGAGGCAATTGCTGCTGGTGAATGTCTCCACGGAGGAATTGATTATAATTCATCTTGATGAACATCATCTTCTCCACATTTTCTGGAAGTACCCTCGTACGCCAATTGCTGTCAAGGTGAGCGGCTGCACTAAACACTCTTTCGGAGCACTAAACACTCCTTCGGAGTACACACTGGAGGGAGGGCAACTTAGGTAGAATAAAGCCAGTTTGTGCAAGGGCCTCCAAATTGCCTCTTTTTCCTGCCAGTATACGTACGGACTGTCTGACGTGCCTACTTGGATGTGGTCACTCATATAATCCTCCACCATTCTTTCAATGGTGAGAGAATCATATGCAGTGACAGTAGACGACATGTCAGTAATCGTTGGCAGGTCCTTCAGTCCAGACCAGATGTCAGCACTCGCTCCAGACTGCCCTGCATCACCGCCAGCGGGTGGGCTCGGAATTCTTAGCCTTTTCCTCGCACCCCCAGTTGCGGGAGAATGTGAAGGAGGAGATGTTGACGGGTCACGTTCCGCTTGACTTGACAATTTTCTCACCAGCAAGTCTTTGAACCTCTGCAGACTTGTGTCTGCCGGAAAGAGAGATACAACGTAGGTTTTAAATCTAGGATGGAGCACGGTGGCCAAAATGTAGTGCTCTGATTTCAACAGATTGACCACCCGTGAATCCTGGTTAAGCGAATTAAGGGCTCCATCCACAAGTCCCACATGCCTAGCGGAATCGCTCTGTATTAGCTCCTCCTTCAACGTCTCCAGCTTCTTCTGCAAAAGCCTGATGAGGGGAATGACCTGACTCAGGCTGGCAGTGTCTGAACTGACTTCACGTGTGGCAAGTTCAAAGGGTTGCAGAACCTTGCACAACGTTGAAATCATTCTCCACTGCGCTTGAATCAGGTGCATTCCCCCTCCTTTGCCTATATCGTGGGCAGATGTATAGGCTTGAATGGCCTTTTGCAGCTCCTCCATCCTCTGAAGCATATAGAGGGTTGAATTCCACCTCGTTACCACCTCTTGCTTCAGATGATGGCAGGGCAGGTTCAGGAATGTTTGGTGGTGCTCCAGTCTTCGGCACGCGGTGGCTGAATGCCGAAAGTGGCCCGCAATTCTTCGGGCCACCGACAGCATCTCTTGCACGCCCCTGTCGTTTTTTAAATAATTCTGCACCACCAAATTCAATGTATGTGCAAAACATGGGACGTGCTGGAATTTGCCAAGATGTAATGCACGCACAATATTGCTGGCGTTGTCCGATGTCACAAATCCCCAGGAGAGTCCAATTGGGGTAAGCCATTCTGAGATGATCTTCCTCAGTTGCCGTAAGAGGTTGTCAGCTGTGTGCCTATTCTGGAAAGCGGTGATACAAAGCGTAGCCTGCCTAGGAACGAGTTGGCGTTTGCGAGATGCTGCTACTGGTGCCGCCGGTGCTGTTCTTGCTGCGGGATGCAATACATCTACCCAGTGGGCTGTCACAGTCATATAGCCCTGAGTCTGCCCTGCTCCACTTGTCCACATGTCCGTGGTTAAGTGGACATTGGGTACAACTACATTTTTTAGGACACTGGTGACTCTTTTTCTGAGGTCTGTGTACATTTTCGGTATCGCCTGCCTAGAGAAATGGAACCTAGATGGTATTTGGTACCGGGGACACAGTACCTCAATCAAGTCTCTAGTTGCCTGTGAATTAACGGTGGATACCGGAACAACGTTTCTCACCGCCCAGGCTGCCAAGGCCTGAGTTATCTGCTTTGCAGCAGGATGACTGCTGTGATATTTCATCTTCCTCGCAAAGGACTGTTGGACAGTCAATTGCTTACTGGAAGTAGTACAAGTGGTCTTCCGACTTCCCCTCTGGGATGACGACCGACTCCCAGCAGCAACAACAGCAGCGCCAGCAGCAGTAGGCGTCAAGGATGCATCGGAGGAATCCCAGGCAGGAGAGGACTCGTCAGACTTGAAAGTGACATGGCCTGCAGGACTATTGGCTTTGCTGGGTAAGGAGGAAATAGACACTGAGGGAGTTGGTGGTGTGGTTTGCAGGAGCTTGGTTACAAGAGGAAGGGATTTAATTGTCAGTGGACTCCTTCCGCTGTCACCCAAAGTTTTTGAACTTGTCACTGACTTCTGATGAATGCGGTCCAGGTGACGTATAAGGGAGGATATTCCTAGGTGGTTAACGTCCTTACCCCTACTTATTACAGCTTAACAAAGGCAACACACGGCTTGACACCTGTTGTCCGCATTTGTGTTGAAATAATTCCACACCGAAGAGCTGATTTTTTTTTTGTATTTTGACCAGGCATGTCAACGGCCATATTCGTCCCACGGACAACAGGTGTCTCCCCGGGTGCCTGACTTAAACAAACCACCTCACCATCAGAATCCTCCTTGTCAATTTCCTCCCCAGCGCCAGCAACACCCATATCCTCATCCTGGTGTACTTTAACACTGACATCTTCAATTTGACTATCAGGAACTGGACTGCGGGTGCTCCTTCCAGCACTTGCAGGGGGCGTGCAAATGGTGGAAGGCGCAAGCTCTTCCCGTCCAGTGTTGGGAAGGTCAGGCATCGCAACCGACACAATTGGACTCTCCTTGGGGATTTGTGATTTAGAAGAACGCACAGTTCTTTGCTGTGCTTTTGCCAGCTTAAGTCTTTTCATTTTTGTAGCAAGAGGATGAGTGCTTCCATCCTCATGTGAATCTGAACCACTAGCCATGAACATAGGCCAGAGCCTCAGCCGTTCCTTGCCACTCCATGTCGTAAATGGCATATTGGCAAGTTTACCCTTCTCATCAGACGCTTTCAATTTTGATTTTTGGGTCATTTTACTGAACTTTTGTTTTTTGAATTTTACATGCTCTCTACTATGACATTGGGCATCGGCCTTGGCAGACGACGTTGGCATTTCATCGTCTCGGCCATGACTAGTGGCAGCAGCTTCAGCACGAGGTGGAAGTGGATCTTGATCTTTCCCTATTTTACCCTCTACATTTTTGTTCTCCATTTTTTAATGTGTGGAATTATATGCCAGTATCAATAGGAATGGCCTACTACTATATATACTGCGCAAAACTGAAATGCACCACAGGTATGGATGGATAGTATACTTGAAAACACAGAGGTAGGTAGAGCAGTGGCCTACTGTACCGTACTGCTATATATTATATACTGGTGGTCAGCAAACTGTGCAAAAATGAAATGCACCACAGGTATGGATGGATAGTATAATTGACGACACAGAGGTAGGTACAGCAGTGGCCTACTGTACCGTACTGCTATATATTATATACTGGTGGTCAGCAAACTGTGCAAAAATGAAATGCACCACAGGTATGGATGGATAGTATACTTGATGACACAGAGGTAGGTACAGCAGTGGCCTACTGTACCATAATGCTATATATTATATACTGATGGCCAGCAAACTGTGCAAAAATGAAATGCACCACAGGTATGGATGGATAGTATACTTGACGACACAGAGGTAGGTACAGCAGTGGCCTACTGTACCGTAATGCTATATATTATATACTGGTGGTCAGAAAACTGTGCAAAACTGAAATGCACCACAGGTATGGATGGATAGTATACTTGACGACACAGAGGTAGGTACAGCAGTGGCCTACTGTACCGTAATGCTATATATTATATACTGGTGGTCAGCAAACTGTGCAAAACTAAAATGCACCACAGGTATGGATGGATAGTATACTTGACGACACAGAGGTAGGTACAGCAGTGGCCTACGGTACCGTAATGCTATATATTATATACTGGTGGTCAGCAAACTGTGCAAAACTGAAATGCACCACAGGTATGGATGGATAGTATACTTGACGACACAGAGGTAGGTACAGCAGTGGCCTTCTGTACCGTAATGATATATATTATATACTGGTGGTCAGCAAACTGTGCAAAACTGAAATGCACCCCAGGTATGGATGGATAGTATACTTGACGACACAGAGGTAGGTACAGCAGTGGCCTACTGTACCGTAATGCTATATATTATATACTGGTGGTCAGCAAACTGTGCAAAACTGAAATGCACCACAGGTATGGATGGATAGTATACTTGACGACACAGAGGTAGGTACAGCAGTGGTCTACTGTACCGTAATGCTATATATTATATACTGGTGGTCAGCAAACTGTGCAAAACTGAAATGCGCCACAGGTATGGATGGATAGTATACTTGACGACACAGAGGTAGGTACAGCAGTGGCCTACTGTACCGTAATGCTGTATATTATATACTGGTGGTCAGCAAACTGTGCAAAACTGAAATGCACCACAGGTATGGATGGATAGTATACTTGACGACACAGAGGTAGGTACAGCAGTGGCCTTCTGTACCGTACTCCTATATATTATATACTGGTGGTCAGCAAAATTATGCACTGTACTCCTACTATATACTGTCTGCAATGCAGCACAGATATGGAGTGTTTTTTAGGCAGACAACGTATACTGGTGGTCACTGGTCAGCAAAACTCTGCACTGTACTACTCCTCCTATATAATATTATACTGGTGGTCCCCAGTCCCCACAATAAAGCAGCACACTGAGCACAGATATGGAGTGTTTTTCAGGCAGACAACGTATACTGGTGGTCACTGTCAGCAAAACTCTGCACTGTACTCCTGCTATATATAGACAGCTGCTCCCCAGTCCCCACAATTAAGCAGTGTGAGCACAGATATATGCAGCACACTGAGCACAGATAAGGAGCGTTTTTTTTTCAGGCAGAGAACGGATAAAACTGGTGGTCACTGATCAGCAAAACTCTGCACTGTACTCCTCCTATATTATACAGCTGCTTCCCAGTCCTCCCCACAATTAAGCAATAAAGCACAATCAAGTTCAACAATAAACGGAGAGGACGCCAGCCACGTCCTCTCCCTAACATTTCCAATGCACGAGTGAAAATGGCGGCGACGCGCGGCTGCTTATATAGAATCCGAATCTCGCGAGAATCCGACAGCGGGATGATGACGTTCGGGCGCGCTCGGGTTAACCGAGCCATACGGGAGAATCCGAGTATGCCTCGGACCCGTGTAAAATGGGTGAAGTTCGGGTGGGTTCGGTTTCCGAGGAACCGAATCCGCTCATCACTAGTGCAGATACAGTATAACATGTGCAGAGAGAGTTAGATTTGGGTGGGTTATATTGTTTCTGTGCAGGTTAAATACTGGCTGCTTTATTTTTACACTGCAATTTAGATTTCAGTTTGAATACACCCAACCCAAATCTACTCTCTCTGCACATATTATATCTGCCCCCCTGCAGTGCACAAGGGCCCTCATTCCGAGTTGATCGGTCGCAAGGCGAATTTAGCAGAGTTACACACGCTAAGCCGCCGCCTACTGGGAGTGAATCTTAGCTTCTTAAAATTGCGACCGATGTATTCGCAATATTGCGATTACTAACTACTTAGCAGTTTCAGAGTAGCTCCAGACTTACTCTGCCTGTGCGATCAGTTCAGTGCTTGTCGTTCCTGGTTGACGTCACAAACACACCCAGCGTTCGCCCAGGCACTCCCACCGTTTCTCCGGCCACTCCTGCGTTTTTTCCGGAAACGGTAGTGTTTTCAGCCACACGCCCCTGAAACGCCGTGTTTCCGCCCAGTAACACCCATTTCCTGTCAATCACATTACGATCGCCGGAGCGAAGAAAAAGCCGTGAGTAAAAATACTTTCTTCATAGTAAAGTTACTTGGCGCAGTCGCAGTGCGAACTTTGCGCATGCGTACTAAGCGGATTTTCACTGCGATGCGATGAAAAAGAACGAGCGAACAACTCGGAATGAGGGCCAAGGTTTTGCCCATTAGCTAACAAATTTGCTGCTGCAATCAGATCTGAATTAGCTCCATGGTCTGTTAAGTACTTCAAAGGATATCCACATTTCCAAGGACTCCTGGAATTAAATCAGTTTGTTCAAATTCAAAAGCTAATATTGTATTTACAATGGAGATACCATACATCATATCCTCCCAACAATTGTTAAATTTTCCACCTTCTCATCTGTATTTTTATACAAGCGATACAAGATTAAGCACCAACAGTACAATCTACATGCCGTGCAACTTGAACTAAACTTCACTTCTCATCTAAAATGATTTTTCTTTATGTGTAATGTGGATTGCTTATTAAATGATAGTATCTGTATTCAGTAATCTTTAATAAGATGTCATGAGTCACTTTATCAGTATACAGTATTCAGAGTATGACTGGCCCACAGGAGTACAGTGGAAACCCCCCACTGTCTCCCACAGAGACTGTGCACTTGAATTATTATCTATTATACATTATACATAGGTTACATCATACAGCACAGCAGGGCCGGTGCTAGGGTGTTCAGCGTTTCCCTGCAAACTATAAATTTGCGCCCTCCCTCCCAAACTTTATAAAGAGACAGTGCGCACATGCCACAAAAAGAAATGTGGTTTTTCAAGGAAGGGGTGTGAACACAATATTTAAATTACACCACAGAGTAGAAAAATCATATTCACGTTGCACCGTATGTAGTACCTGATTCATATTACACCACATAGTAGTATCACTAATTTACGTTACACCACACAATAGTTCCCCTTATACATGTTATGCCACAAATTAGTTCCCCTTATACACTTTACACCACACAGTAGTGCCCCTAATACACGTTACGCCACACACTCAAGATCTAGACTAGCCATAGTTTATTACATATTATTACTAGTGATGAGCGGGTTCGGTTCCTCGAGATCCGAACCCCCCCGAACTTCACCCATTTTACACGGTTCCGAGGCAGCCTCGGATCTTCCCGCTTTGCTCGGTTAACCCGAGCGTGCCCGAACGTCATCATCCCGCTGTCGGATTCTCGCGAGATTCGTATTCTATATAAGGAGCCACGCATCGCCGCCATTTTCACTCGTGCTTTGGAGATGATAGCGAGAGGACGTGGCTGCATTCTCTCAGTTTCTGTGTTCAGTGTGCTGCAAATATCTGTGCTCAGTGTGCTGCAAATATCTGTGCTCAGTGTGCTTGCAAATATCTGTGCTCAGTGTGCTGAAAATATCTACGTTCTCTGCCTGAAAAACGCTCCATATCTGTGCTGCATTGTAGTATATAGTAGGAGGACAGTGCAGAATTTTGGTGTGACCACCAGTATATATAGCAGTACGGTACAGTAGTCCATTGCTCTACCTCTGTGTCGTCAAGTATACTATCCATCCATACCTGTGCTACATTTTAGTTGTGCGCAGTATATAGTAGGAGGACAGTGCAGAATTTTGCTGTGACCACCAGTATACATATAGCAGTACGGTACAGTAGTCCACTGCTCTACCTCTGTGTCGTCAAGTCTACTATCCATCCATTCCTGTGCAGCATTTTAATTGTGCGCAGTATATAATAGGAGGACAGTGCAGAATTTTGCTGTGACCACCAGTATATATATAGCAGTATGGTACAGTAGTCCACTGCTCTACCTCTGTGTCGTCAAGTATACTATTTATCCATACCTGTGCTGCATTTTAGTTGTGCGCAGTATATAGTAGGAGGACAGTGCAGAATTTTGCTGTGACCACCAGTATATATATAACAGTACGGTACAGTAGTCCACTGCTCTGTGTCGTCAAGTATACTATCCATCCATACCTGTGCTGCATTTTAGTTGTGCGCAGTATATAGTAGGAGGATAGTGCAGAATTTTGCTGTGACCACCAGTATATATATATAGCTGTACGGTACAGTAGTCCACTGCTCTACCTCTGTGTCGTCAAGTATACTATCCATCCATATCTGTGCTGCATTTTAGTTGTGCGCAGTATATAGTAGGAGGACAGTGCAGAATTTTGCTGACCACCAGTATATATATAGCAGTACGGTACAGAAGTCCACTGCTCTACCTCTGTGTCAAGTATACTATCCATCCATACCTGTGCTGCATTTTAATTGTGCGCAGTATATAGTAGGAGGACAGTGCAGAATTTTGCTGTGACCACCAGTATATATATAGCAGTACGGTACAGTAGTCCACTGCTCTACCTCTGTGTCGTCAAGTATACTATCCATCCATACCTGTGCTGCATTTTAGTTGTCCACAGTAGGAGGACAGTGCAGAATTTTGCTGACCACCAGTATATATATATAGCAGTACGGTACAGTAGGCCATTGCTATTGATATATTACTGGCATATAATTCCACACATTAAAAAATGGAGAAACAAAAATGTGGAGGGTAAAATAGGGAAAGATCAAGATCCACTTCCACCTCGTGCTGAAGCCACTAGTCATGGCCGAGATGATGAAATGCCATCAACATCGTCTGCCAAGGCCGATGCCCAATGTCATAGTAGAGAGCATGTAAAATTCAAAAAACAAAAGTTCAGTAAAATGACCCAAAAATCAAAATTAAAAGCGCCTAATGACAAGCATAAACTTGCCAGTATGCCATTTACGACACAGAGTGGCAAGGAACGGCTGAGGCCCTGTCCTATGTTCATGGCTAGTGGTTCAGCTTCACATGAGGATGGAAGCACTCATCCTCCCGCTAGAAAAATGAAAAGACTTAAGCTGGCAAAAGCACAGCATAGAACTGTACGTTCTTCTAAATCACAAATCCCCAAGGAGAGTCCAATTGTGTCGGTTGCGATGCCTGACCTTCCCAACACTGGACGGGAAGAGGTGGTGCCTTCCACCATTTGCACGCCCCCTGCAAGTGCTGGAAGGAGCACCCGCAGTCCAGTTCCTGATAGTCAAATTGAAGATGTCACTGTTGAAGTACACCAGGATGAGGATATGGGTGTTGCTGGCGCTGAGGAGGAAATTGACAAGGAGGATTCTGATGGTGAGGTCGTTTGTTTAAGTCAGGCACCCGGGGAGACACCTGTTGTTTGTGGGACGAATATGGCCATTGACATGCCTGGTCAAATTGCAAAAAAATCACCTCTTCGGTGTGGAATAATTTTAACACAAATGCGGACAACAGGTGTCAAGCCGTGTGTTGCCTTTGTCAAGCTGTAATAAGTAGGGGTAAGGACGTTAACCACCTAGGAACATCCTCCCTTATACGTCACCTGGAGCGCATTCATCAGAAGTAATTGACAAGTTCAAAAACTTTGGGTGACAGCGGAAGCAGTCCACTGACAACTAAATCCCTTCCTCTTGTAACCAAGCTCCTGCAAACCATACCACCAACTCCCTCAGTGTCAATTTCCTCCTTAGACAGGAAAGCCAATAGTCCTGCAGGCCATGTCACTGGCAAGTCTGACGAGTCCTCTCCTGCTTGGGATTCCTCCGATGCATCCTTGAGTGTAACGCCTACTGCTGCTGGCACTGCTGTTGCTGCTGCTGGGAGTCGATCGTCATCCCAGAGGGGAAGTCTGATGACCACTTGTACTACTTCCAGTAAGCAATTGACTGTCCAACAGTCCTTTGCGAGGAAGATTAAATATCACAGCAGTCATCCTGCTGCAAAGCAGATAACTCAGGCCTTGGCAGCCTGGGTGGTGTTAAACGTGTGTCCGGTATCCACCATTAATTCACAGGGAATTAGACAATTTAATGAGTTAGTGTGTCCCCGGTACCAAATACCATCAAGGTTCCACTTCTCTAGGCAGGCGATACCGAGAATGTACACAGACCTCAGAAAAAGAGTCACCAGTGTCCTAAAAAAATACATGGAGGGATGAGAACTACAGAAATAGATATGAGGTTCTAAGGACCAAGGATTCGACTCCTCCGAGTAACACAGGTGTAAGAGAAGATCGTCCCATTAAGTCATTAAAGGTGAATTTTTTAGAGAGACGCCATCACTCACCGGGGGACCCACAGAACAACTCGTGGGAAAACCAAAGAGTGATGCTTACTCCAAAAAGAAGAAGAGAGGAAGAGCTAGAGGCTGCAGGGGAGGAATCAAGAATACCTACAAAAAACGTAAGAAGGTTCTAAGTACCAAAAGTATATTTAATCTTTCTAAAAAAATCTTGACACCAGCTGAAATCTCTTTATTAAATAAGGGCTTAAAATTTGCCCCAGAAGAAAAACCGAACCTCTTTACGCTTTTTGTTGATCTAAACAGATTTGTACGTACTCTGAGTAGAAAGAGATATTTTATAAAAAAAATCACTACACAAACAGAATATCAATGGGTCACCAATCTGCTTAGACAGACAAGATGATGCTTGTCTTGGGATTTTAGAATCACTTTTAGGTGAAAATGAGGAGATAGATAACACCAAAGAGGCCACTAGACCAAGAAAGGTATATGACATTAATGGAATAGATTCAAAGAAATTCAAAATACCATCTGAATTTTACCCTCTTCAGTATAGAGGTCCTTTTATTGAAGGCTTCTACACTACAACTATGAGGGAGTTCAGAGAGTTATGCACCAGACAGGATACTTTAGCCCTGAGAGATAATCTGTCAAGATCTGAGAGAATGGCCCTCAAAAGACTCATTAATGATAAAGAGATCATTATAAAACAAGCCGATAAAGGCGGAGGTTTAGTTATCGAGAATCTTGAGGATTACCTCTCTGAGGCTTATAGACAGCTCTATGACAATACCTTTTATAGAAAAATCTCAAGAGATCCAACAGGTATCTATCAGGATGAACTTAGGCCCTTATTGGAGATGGCATTAGACGAGGGAAACATCAATAAGGAAACATTTCTCTTTTTGATGGTTAAATACCCCATTATTTCCATCTATTACCACATGCCAAAGGTACATAAGTCAATAATTTCTCCTCCGGGGCGTCCAATTATTTCAGGGGTGGGATCCCTGACATCTAATCTATCGGCTTTTGTAGATGCACATCTACAGAAATATGTTCAGGCTCTTCTTTCCTATATCAGGGACACTACACATTTCCTCCAAAAATTAGATGGTATATGTTGGAAGGATTCATATATATTACTAACATATGATGTAGAATCCCTTTATACCAATATAACACATGATTTGGGTCTTCTTGCAGTTAATCATTATCTATACCACGACACTGAGGTGGATATTTCTTTTCGCACTTTTATTTTATCAGCCATAAGGTTTATTTTGGAGCACAACTATTTTTCTTTTGATTCACAGTTCTATTTACAGGTCAAGGGCACTGCCATGGGGACCAGGTTCGCACCGAGTTTTGCCAACCTTTTTTTAGGTTGGTTTGAGGAGTCTAACATCTGGGGTGGTGATCTCGGTGCGGGCCTGGTCCTCTATGGAAGATACATAGATGATTTGTTTTTTATTTGGGATGAGGATGTTTCACCCTTTTCACATCTTACTGGCTGTTTAAACTCAAACACAATAGGTTTGAAATTCACCAACACTTCGAGCAAAGTATCTATTAATTATCTTGATATCACGGTTACAATTCAAGATAATGCTATTCTCACCTCCACATATATTAAAGATGTGGATTGTAACAATTTTTTACACTTTGCAAGTAGTCACTATAAACCATGGAGATTAAACATACCCAAAGGACAGTTTCAGCGGTTACGTAGAAACTGCTCTACAGAAGAGGCCTTTAACAAACAAGCAGAAGTTATGTATACTGCATTTATGAAACAGGGATATCCTAAACATATTTTAGATATGGCCCTTACAGAGACTAAACTGAAATCAAGAGCCACACTGATTCATTCAACAGTCAGTAAATATAGACAAGGAGGGAGTGACAAGTCACTGTCCTTTATTACACAATATAATACAGCTGCAAGGGATATTAAAAAGATAATTACAAAAAATTCTGCCATTCTGAAATCAGACAAATTGCTAGAAACAACATTAACTGGAAGGAATTTGGTTATATTCAGAAAAGCTAATTCTTTAAAGCAGAAATTAGCACCTAGTCTATTCAAAAGAGGACCGAAAGAAGTTACAGGAAGTACCTTGAGACTTCCTCCGAAACCGAATGGGTTTTTTAAGTGTGGTAAGGATAGATGTGTAACCTGCCTCTTTGCAGATAATAAATGTACTAAGATCAAGTCCCATAGTAGATCAGATGAATTCGAGATATGGGGTTTTATGAATTGCAGGACTAATTATGTGATATATGTTATCCAATGTAGGTGCGGCATACAATATGTAGGCCGCACAATCCGTCCCCTGCATGAAAGGTTCATGGAACATAAGAGGAATATTACAAAGAACATTAAGACCCATAGCCTGTCAAGTCATGTCTCTGGATGTCAGAAAGGTAACCTAAGTGGTTTGACCATTAGAGCGGTCGAACACATCGGAGCCACAGTGAGAGGAGGAGATAGGTACAGAAGACTCTGCATGCGCGAAGCCTTCTGGATATTTCAGTTACATACCCTGAGCCCACATGGTCTTAATGACACTGTGGAGCTCAATACTGTCTAGCTGTTATCAAAGGTTTTAGTCATTAAAAGTACTGGGAAATCCTGATATTAGTTAGGTTTTGTCAATTTATTGTTTTTTCAATGGTGTCTGTTGGTCGGAGTGGGCTGTGGGGCGTCTGCCCCTCAGGGCAGATTGAGTTTAAATATATCTCTCTGCCCCTGTGGGGTACATGCTCATCAGCCCACCAGACCAATCAGTACCAACCACTTATTATTGCAATATTTTTATATTATTTCAATATAATATACTAGTGTATATTATTTATTATATTATTATGTTAATTTATTAATTCACTAATATATTTTGTTAAGTACTATGAAGACCTCAGTTTAAGATCTATACTTCTGTTTATTTTATTTTATTTATTATTATATTATTATATTATTGTATGTATTAATTTGTTTGAGGAGATTGAATTTCTTCTTGTGTCCCTGCTTTGGAGTATTATTTGAATAGGATTTCAGTGAATAAGATACAGATGTATATGTTGTCCCCTGATTTGACTTTATATACTAATTTGGAGTTTAACCTTTGTAGGTGCACATGTGGTGCGCTATAAAATACATAAGTATGTGTGTCTATATATATATATATATGTATTATATGTATGTATGGTCCACACATTCATGTATTAACTATTCTGCTGTCTCTTTCTTCGCTGTGAACACATATGGATATGAAGCTAATTAATTAATTTACTTTAAGCTACATCTGATGTAGCCACAAAGTATAATTGATGGAGTTGTTAAAAGTTTAAAATCAAAAATTAAGAATGACAGACAACCAAGTAATAGATTTGCAGAGAACAAATGTTTTTCTATTTATTTATTTTTATATATTTGTTTTATGTTTCTTAATTGATGTATTATTAGGTAGATTTCTGGTAATTTCATACACACATACTCCTGAGAATGAATGTGACAGGAGCTCTACAGGTGCTTATACTAATGATTTAATTGGTTTCCCTTTAAATATGGAGACCTAGGAGAGCACAATTACTTCAACCCTCTGAGGAAACGACCAGCGTTGTCAGTCGAGAAACGCGTCAGGGCTCAAAGGATCCAGGCACTCGTCAGTCCTACGAGTTTATTTATTCTATACCCTCAATCTCTGCCAGAATTGATTGACCAGCTCCGTAGCCACCTGCATTGGTCCCGCTTGCTATACGGGGACCGTGACTTTCATTTGATTCATTCTACAGTGCTCAAATCATCTGGAGCACCAGCGATCCGTTTTGGAGGCGGCAGTGAAAGAGATATCCTGCCATACTGGTCCGGCAGGAGAACGGGAGGTCGAGCCGCTAGAAAGAGCGGCGCCCGGTTCATGGTCAGTACCGCTGGGACATCTGTGGAAGCGGTAAGCAATTCAGCTCCGGATACTAGTCACAGTGAGAGAGTGACAGACGGAGCTCATGCACTTTACTTCACCTAATTCCAGTATGATACCTTTACCAAACCGGTTTATCCAATAGCAAGAATATCACTACTATATAGAATAAAGGAAAACATTCATTTTGGAACTGTTTCTAAAGTGCTATATATTTTTTTAAAAATTTGCATATCAAATTATCAGCCACCACTAATCACACCAGACTGATGGATCATTGGTTCTAACAAAGAACGTATACCGAATATTGCATCATTTACTAGTGCACTAGTACTGTGGGACTATTATATATCATATGCCGAGTGTGGATTCTTTGTTGAATTGAATATATTATTAGTTCTAACTAATGTCACTTTTTAACTGATTGTGATTTAACTTATTTTATGAATAAATTTGTTCAAATGTACATGTAGTCTGCTTGCACTCTCTCTTCTTCTTTTTTTCTTCCAATTGTTTAGGGTGTGCTAATACCCTTTTCCCTTGAGAGCAGCAGGCAGCATTTTCAACCTAGGCTCAGTAGGGCGCTTTTTCTTTGTTTTTTCTTCCTAAAAAATACAGTTGTACCCAATGTCCACTTAACCACGGACATGTGGACAATTGGAGCAGGGCAGACTCAGGACTATATGACTGTGACAGCCCACTGGGTAGATGTATTGCCTCCCGCAGCAAGAACAGCAGCGGCGGCACCAGTAGCAGCATCTCGCAAACGCCAACTCGTTCCTAGGCAGGCTACGCTTTGTATCACCGCTTTCCATAAGAGGCACACAGCTGACAACCTCTTACGGAAACTGAGGAACATCATCGCAGAATGGCTTACCCCAATTGGACTCTCCTGGGGATTTGTGACATCGGACAATGCCACCAATATTGTGCGTGCATTACATGTGGGCAAATTCTGGGACGTCCCATGTTTTGCACATACATTGAATTTGGTGGTGCAGAATTATTTAAAAAATGACAGGGGTGTGCAAGAGATGCTGTCAGTGGCCCGAAGAATTGCGGGCCACTTTCGGCATTCAGCCACTGCATGCCGAAGACTGGAGCACCAGCAAACACTCCTGAACCTGCCCCGCCATCATCTGGAGCAAGTGGAGGTAACGAGGTGGAATTCAACCCTCTATATGCTTCAGAGGATGGAGGAGCTGCAAAAGGCCATTCAAGCCTATACAGCTACCTACGATATAGGAAAAGGAGGGGGAATGCATCTGACTCAAGCGCAGGGAGAATGATTTCAACGTTGTGCAAGGTTCTGCAACCCTTTGAACTTGCCACACGTGAAGTCAGTTCAGACAACCCAGCCTGAGTCAGGCCATTCCCCTCATCAGGCTTTTGCAGAAGAAGCTGGAGAGATTGAAGGAGGAGCTAAAACAGAGCGATTCCGCTAGGCATGTGGGACTTGTGGATGGAGCCCTGCATTCGCTTAACCAGGATTCACGGGTGGTCAGGCTGTTGAAATCAGAGCACTACATTTTGGCCACCGTGCTCCATCCTAGATTTAAAACCTATGTTGTATCTCTCTTTCCGGCAGACACAAGTCTGCAGAGGTTCAAAGACCTGCTGGTGAGAAAATTGTCAAGTCAAGCGGAACGTGACCCGTCAACAGCTCCTCCTTCACATTCTCCAGCAACTGGGGCTGCGAGGAAAAGGCTAAGAATTCCGAGCCCACCCGCTGGCGGTGATGCAGGGCAGTCTGGAGCGAGTGCTGACATCTGGTCCGGACTGAAGGACCTGCCAACGATTACTGGCATGTCGTCTACTGTCACTGCATATGATTCTGTCACCATTGAAAGAATGGTGGAGGATTATATGAGTGACCGCATCCAAGTAGGCACGTCAGACAGTCCGTACGTATACTGGCAGGAAAAAGAGGCAATTTGGAGGCCCTTGCACAAACTGGCTTTATTTTACCTAAGTTGCCCCTCCCCCCCTCCAGTGTGTACTCCGAAAGAGTGTTTAGACCAGCCACTCACCTTGTCAGCAATCGGCGTATGAGGTTACTTCCAGAAAATGTGGAGAAGATGATGTTCATCAAAATGAATTATAATCAATTCCTCCGTGGAGACATTCACCAGCAATTGCCTCCAGAAAGTACACAGGGACCTGAGATGGTGGATTCCAGTGGGGACGAATTATTAATCTGTGAGGAGGGGGATGTACATAGTGAAAGGGGTGAGGAATCGGACGTTGAGGAGGAGGTGGACATCTTGCCTCTGTAGAGCCAGTTTGTGCAAGGAGAGATTGATTGCTTCTTTTTTGGTGGGGGCCCAAACCAACCAGTCATTTCAGTCACAGTTGTGTGGCAGACCCTGTCGCTGAAATGATGGGTTTGTTAAAGTGTGCATGTCCTGTTTATACAACATAAGGGTGGGTGGGAGGGCCCAAGGACAATTCCATCTTGCACCTCTTTTTTCTTTAATTTATCTTTGCATCATGTGCTGTTTGGGGACTATTTTTTGAAGTGCCATCCTGTCTAACACTGCAGTGCCACTCCTAGATGGACCAGGTGTTTGTGTCGGTCGCTTAGCTTAGCCATCCAGCGACCTTGGTGCACCTCTTTTTTTCCTTGCATCATGTGCTGTTTGGGGACTATTTTTAAATCTGCCATCCTGTCTGACACTGCAGTGCCACTCCTAGATGGGCCAGGTGTTTGTGTCGGCCACTTGTGTCGCTTAGCTTAGCCATCCAGCGACCTTGGTGCACCTCTTTTTTTCTTTGCATCATGTGCTGTTTGGGGACTATTTTTTAAATCTGCCATCCTGTCTGACACTGCAGTGCCACTCCTAGATGGGCCAGGTGTTTGTGTCGGCCACTTGGGTCGCTTAGCTTAGCTATCCAGCGACTTTGGTGCACCTCTTTTTTTCTTTGCATCATGTGCTGTTTGGGGACTATTTTTTAAATCTGCCATCCTGTCTGACACTGCAGTGCCACTCCTAGATGGGCCAGGTGTTTGTGTCGGCCACTTGGGTCGCTTAGCTTAGCTATCCAGCGACCTTGGTGCACCTCTTTTATTCTTTGCATCATGTGCTGTTTGGGGACTATTTTTTAAATCTGCCATCCTGTCTGACACTGCAGTGCCACTCCTAGATGGGCCAGGTGTTTGTGTCGGCCACTTGGGTCGCTTAGCTTAGCCATCCAGCGACCTTGGTGCAAATTTTAGGACTAAAAATAATATTGTGAGATGTGAGGTGTTCAGAATAGACTGGAAATTAGTGGAAATTATGGTTATTGAGGTTAATAATACTATGGGATCAAAATGAACCCCAAATTCTATGATTTAAGCTGTTTTTGAAGGGTTTTTGTAAAAAAACACCCGAATCCAAAACACACCCGAATCCGACAAAAATTTTTTAGGGAGGTTTTGCCAAAACGCGTCCGAATCCAAAACACGGCCGCGGAACCGAATCCAAAACCAAAACACAAAACCCGAAAAATTTCCGGTGCACATCACTACAGTAATTACAAGTTACACATTGCATGATGGGTCTCAATATACCCAATTTATTTGATCAGACTTTCACATTTACTAGAAATGTGGGGCATTTATGTAGTTTAAAGGTATTACCACTCAGGAAAAGAGAGTATACCCCAATTCTTATGGCTTCTTCTGCCTACTGTCTTTATATAAAATGTAAAGTGCCCCATACACTACAGCGACATGTCGGACCCTCATGTCGCATATACGATTTCCCTCCCGGGCGGCAGGATCGCATAGGATACATCGTATGCAGTCCTTTTGCATACAATGTATCTTATGCGATCCCAGCCATGCCTGCGGGAACCGTCATATCACGAGTGCAGCACTATGGGCTCCGATCCGATGCTCAAGGGAGCGCTCATCGGATCGGATGTAAAACACATACAATTTGCCACTTTCCATCCGATTTATCGACACGGAAATCGGATGAAATTGGGCATTATCGTTCTAGTGTATGGGGCCCATAAGATTTCATTTACAGTATATGTTTCTCTAACGTCCTTGAGGATGCTGGGACTCCGTAAGGACCATGGGGAATAGACGGGCTCCGCAGGAGATAGGGCACTTTAAGAAAGCTTTGGATTCTGGGTGTGCACTGGCTCCTCCCTCTATGACCCTCCTCCAGACCTCAGTTTTACACTGTGCCCAGAGCAAGATGGGTGCATTGAAGAGAGCTCTCCAGAGTTCTCTGCCTGAAAGCATTTTTGTTTGGATTTTTCTTTCTACTTTTTACTACATTTTCACAGGGAGTACTGCTGGCAACAGGCTCCCTGCATCGAGGGACTGAGGAGAGAGGAGCAGACCTTCTTGTCAAAGATAGGCTCTGCTTCCTCGGCTACTGGACACCATTAGCTCCAGAGGGGGTGAACGCAGGTTCTTACTGGGTGTCCACCCCCGGAGCCGCGCCGCCGTTCTCCTCACAGAGCCAGAAGTACAGAAGTCAGAAGACGTCTCAGGCGGCAGAAGCCTTCAGCTTCACTGAGGTAACGCACAGCACTGCAGCTGTGCGTCATTGCTCCCATACACCTCACACACTCCGGTCACTGTAAGGGTGCAGGGCGCAGGGGGGGGCGCCCTGGGCAGCAATATAAACCTCTACATGGCAAAAAGACTATATACATGTACAGGTGGGCTCTGTACATATGTATATAAAAGAGCCCCCGCCATATTTTACTAAGTTTGAGCGGGACAGAAGCCCGCCACCGAGGGGGCAGGGCTTCTCCCTCAGCACTCACCAGCGCCATTTTCTCTCCACAGCACTGCTGAGAGGAAGCTCCCCGGACTCTCCCCTGCTTACACACGGTGAAAGGGTGCTTAAAAGAGAGGGAGGGGGGGGGGGGCACATAATTGGCGGTTTACATATTACACAGCGCTGCTGGGAAAAAACATTTTGTGTTGGTCTCCAGGGTTATTGCGCTGGGGTGTGTGCTGGCATACTCTCTCTCTGTCTCTCCAAAGGGCCTTGACAGGGATACTGTCTTCAGAAAAGGGGTTCCCTGTGTGTGTGAAGTGTGTCGGTACGTGTGTGTCGACATGTTTGACGAGGAAGGCTCGCTTACTGTGGAGGGGGAGTGTTTGAATGTCAGGTCGCCGTCGGCAACGCCGACACCGGAATGGGTGGATATGCTGAATGTCTTAAATGCAAATGTCAATCTATTGCATAAAAGGTTAGACAAGGCAGAAGCTAGGGATCAGTCAGGTACCCAGTCCATGCCTGTCCCTATAGCGCCAGGCCCGTCGGGGTCTCAGAAGCGCACCATATCCCAGATCGATGACACAGATACCGACACAGATTCTGGCTCTAGTGTCGACTATGAAGATGCAAAATTACAGCCGAAGGTGGCTAAGGGTATGCGGTACATGATTATGGCCATTAAAGAGGTTTTGCATATTACTGAGGAACCCCCTGTCCCTGACACGAGGGTACACATGTATGAAGAGAAAAAGCCTTAAGTCACTTTTCCATCATCATTTGAATTAAGTGAATTGTGCGAAAAGGTTTGGGACTCTCCAGATAGGAGACCACAAGTTCCCAAAAGGATTCTTATGGCGTATCCTTTTCCACAAACTGATAGGATACGCTGGGAATCTTCACCAAAAGTGGACAAGGCGCTCACACGCTTGTCCAAAAAGGTGGCACTGCCTTCTCAGGATACGGCTTCCCTCAAGGAACCGGCTGATCGCAGGCAGGAAATTACCTTGAAGCACATTTGCACTCACTCCGGTACTATTGCTAGACCGGCCACGGCGTCGGCCTGGGTTTGTAGTGCAGTTGTGGCATGGGCAGATTTCTTATCTGCGGAGATTGACACCTTAGATAGGGATGCCATTCAAATGACCATAGAGCATATCAGAGATGCTGCCTTGTATATGAGAGATGCTCAGAGAGACATTTGTTTATTAAGCTCTAGAATAAATGCTATGTCTATTTCTGCTAGGCGACTCCTGTGGACCCGGCAGAGGACGGGAGATGCCGATTCTAAGCGGCACATGGAGTCCTTGCCGTACAAGGGGAAGGAGTTGTTTGGAGACGGCCTCTCGGACCTTGTCTCTACGGCTACGGCTGGTAAGTCGAATTTCTTACCTTATGTCCCCCCGCAGCATACTAAGAAGGCACCTCATTATCAAATGCAGTCCTTTCGTTCCAATAAAAACAAGAAGGTGCGGGGATCGTCCTTTGTTACCAGAAGAAAAGGCAGGGGAAAGAAGGTGCACACAGCTAGTTTTCAAGAGCAGAAGTCCTCCCCTGCGTCTGCAAAGTCCACCGCATGACGCTGGGGCTTCCCGGGGGGAGGCAGATCTGGTGGGGGCTCGTCTTCGGTTTTTCAGCCACGTCTGGGTTCAAGCGCAGGTGGATCCCTGGGCACAAGAGATTGTTGCTCAGGGATACAGGCTAGAATTCGAAGACTTGCCTCCTCGCCGGTTTTTCAGTGTTGACAGCAATCCAAAAATTGTATGTTCAACAGGTGATTGTCACAGTTCCTCATCTCCAGCAGGGAGAGGGATATTATTCAACCCTGTTTGTGGTCCCGAAACCAGACGGTTCGGTCAGGCCCATTTTAAACCTGATATCTCTGAACTTGTACTTGAAAAGGTTCAAGTTCAAAATGTAATCACTCCGGGCGGTCATCGCCAGCCTGGAGGGGGGGGGGGATTGGATGGTGTCCCTGGACATAAAGGATGCATACCTTCATGTTCCAATATCCCCCCCCCCCCCCCCCCCATCAGGCGTTCCTGAGATTTGCAGTGCAGGACTGTCACTACTAATTTCAGAAGTTGCCGTTTGGGCTTTCCACGGCCCCGAGGGTTTTCACCAAGGTAATGGCGGAAATGATGGTGCTCCTGCGCAGGCAGAGGGTCACAATTATCCCATACTTGGACGATCTCCTAATAAAGGCGAGATCTCGGGAGAAGTTGCTGGACAGCATGTCTCTGCTCATGAAGACGTTGCAGCTACACGGCTGGATTCTCAATATACCGAAGTCCCAGCTAGTTCCTACAACGCGTCTGACCTTTCTGGGCCTGATCTTAGACACAGACCAGAAAAAGGTTTTTCTTCCGATCGAAAAGGTTCAGGAACTCATGACCATGGTCAGGAACCTATTGAAACCAAAGAAGGTTTCAGTGCATCAGTGCACGCGGGTCCTGGGGAAGATTGTGGCTTCATACGAGGCCATCCCTTTCGGCAGATTCCATGCGAGGAATTTTCAAAGGGACCTCTTGGACAAATGGTCCGGGTCCCATTTACAAATGCATCAAAGGATCACCCTGTCTCCCAGGACCAGGGTATCTCTCCTGTGGTGGCTGAACAGTGCTCACCTTCTAGAGGGTCACAGGTTCGGCATTCAGGACTGGGTCCTGGTGACCACGGACGCAAGCCTCCGAGGCTGGGGAGCAGTGGCACTGGGGAGAAATTTCCAAGGTCTCTGGTCAAGCCTGGAGATTTGTCTCCACATCAACGTCCTGGAGTTGAGGGCCATATACAACGCCCTGCGTCAAGCGGAGAACTTACTTCGGAGAAGACCGGTTCTGATTCAGTCAGACATTGTCACAGCAGTGGCTCATATAAACCGCCAAGGCGGAACAAGGAGCAGAGTGGCCATGGCAGAAGCGACCAGGAGTCTACGCTGGGCGGAAGGCCATGTAAGCGCGCTGTCAGCGGTGTTCATCCCGGGGGTGGACAACTGGGAGGCGGACTTCCTCAGCAGGCACGACCTGAGTGGGGACTTCATCAAGAATCTTTGCACAGATCGCGGATCGGTGGGGCCTGCCTCAAATAGACATGATGGCGTCCCATCTCAACAAAAAGCTAAAGCGGTATTGCGCCAGGTCAAGGGACCCTCAGGCGGTAGCGGTAGACGCTCTGGTGACACCTTGGGTGTTCAGATCGGTCTATGTGTTTCCTCCTCTTCCTCTCATACCCAAGGTGTTGAGAATTGTAAGAATAAGCAGGGTCAGAACAATCCTCATTGTTCCAGATTGGCCACGGAGGACTTGGTATCCGGAACTGCAAGAGTTGCTCACAGAAGATCCGTGGCCTCTTCCTCTAAGGCAGGACCTGCTGCAGCAGGGGCCCTGTCTGTTCCAAGACTTACCGCTGCGTTTGACGGCATGGCGGTTGAACGCCGGATCCTAGCGGAAAAAGTAATTCCGGAGGAAGTCATTCCTACCCTGATCAAGGCTGGGAAAGACGTGACATTGAAACATTATCACCGTATATGGCAGAAATATGTTTCTTGGTGTGAGGCCAGAGCTGCTCCTACGGAGGAGTTCCATTTGGGCCGTCTACTTCACTTCCTTCAAACAGGAGTGACCTTGGGCCTCAAATTAGGGTCCATAAAGGTCCAGATTTCGGCCTTATCCATTTTCTTTCAAAGATAATTAGCCTCTCTTCCTGAGGTACAGACTTTTGTGAAGGGGGTGCTGCATATTCAGCATCCCTTTGTGCCTCCGGTGGCGCCTTGGGATCTTAACGTGGTGTTACGTTTCCTCAAGTCACCTTGGTTTGAACCACTTAAAACTGTGGAGTTGAAATACCTCACGTGGAAAGTGGTCATGCTGTTGGCGTTAGCTTCGGCGAGACGTGTTTCCGAATTGGCGGCTTTATCGCATAAAAGCCCATACTTGGTTTTTCACGTGGATAGGGCAGAGTTGAGGACTCGTCCTCACTTTCTGCCAAAAGTGGTCTCATCTTTTCATGTGAACCAACCTATTGTCGTGCCTGTGGCTACAAGGGACTTGGAGGATTCCGAGTCCCTGGATGTTGTCAGGGCTTTGAAGATTTATGTGACCAGAACGGCTCGGATCAGGAAGACTGAAGCTTTGTTTGTTCTGTATGCGGCCAACAAGGTTGGCGCCCCTGCTTCAAAGCAGACTATTGCTCGCTGGATCTGTAACACGATTCAGCAGGCGCATTCTACGGCAGGATTGCCATTACCGAAATCGGTTAAGGCCCACTCCACTAGGAAAGTGGGCTCTTCTTGGGCGGCTGCCCGAGGGGTCTCGGCATTACAGTTGTGCCGAGCAACTACTTGGTCGGGGACAAACACCTTTGCAAAGTTCTATAAGTTTGATACCCTGGCTGAGGAGGACCTCCTGTTTGCTCAATCGGTGCTGCAGAGTCATCCGCACTCTCCCGCCCGTTTGGGAGCTTTGGTATAATCCCCATGGTCCTTACGGAATCCCAGCATCCTCAATGACGTTAGAGAAAATAAGATTTTACTTACCGGTAAATCTATTTCTCGTAGTCCGTAGAGGATGCTGGGCGCCCGTCCCAAGTGCGGACTTCTTCTGCAAGACTTGTATATAGTTATTGCTTACATAAGGGCTATGTTATAGTTTTCGGTGATACCGTGGCTATGTTGTTGTTCATACTGTTAACTGGGTAAGTTTATCACAAGTTATACGGTGTGATTGGTGTGGCTGGTATGAATCTCGCCTTAGATTTACAAAAATCCTTCCTCGTACTGTCCATCTCCTCTGGGCACAGTTTCCCTAACTGAGGTCTGGAGGAGGGTCATAGAGGGAGGAGCCAGTGCACACCCAGAATCCAAAGCTTTCTTAAAGTGCCCTATCTCCTGCGGAGCCCGTCTATTCCCCATAGTCCTTACGGAGTCCCAGCATCCTCTACGGACTACGAGAAATAGATTTACCGGTAAGTAAAATCTTATTATTAGTATCTGGAATCATTTGCCATAAATTACTGCATTCTCAGAGGATATCTCATAGCTTGGGCTGTAAATCAGTGAAAGCTAAACATTCTGAGGAATCCTTCTCCTTTTCCAGAAGGGAAAGACAGGCATGGCAGACAGTGTGAAACAGGCTTTACATGGACTGTGACAGGGGTTATAAGGTTATGACCCCATACAAAGAGCTTCTGTAGAGAGACACAGACACATTGCACATTGCTCAATGAAGGAGAAACAGAGAGGGTTTATTCAGGGGACATGCATGTGCCTCAAGGCTCAATGTAAAGTTAGTGGGTGTGGAATGGGTCGAACGCCTCCCCTAACAGTCATAGCCACGCCCATTTACATGATGGTGATGGCGGCCACATTGCCAGCCACAGCCACCAGGTCCAGCAGCGGCATGAGGAATATCCCAATGTAGCGGGGCAAGCTGGCTTCGCCGCACAGTGGGGAGAATTAGCTGGATGAGCAGTTCCCGCCGCTGCTGGTGCTGTTCAGGCAGGGGCTGTGTGCTGGCAGCTCCTCCATCATGGGCCTGGTCACCACGGAAGATGGGTAAGCCGCTCTGGGTGGCAGCAATACAGTGCAGCAGTGATCTTCCTCTGCTCATCTTTGTCCCCTGACTCCACCGTAGGCGCCTGCAGCAGCCAGCACACCCAGTGGCGGTTCTTGCCACGGGCAAGCGGTACTTTTGCCCGGGGCGCTGCCTTCCGGAGGGCGCCGGCGCCATCCGGAGGGCGCCGCACCAGGGCAAGATCCGCCACTGTGCCCCCCGCAGTGCCCTGCTGTGCCCCCCGCTTTGAAGGGAACCAGACGCGTAGCGTCTAGTTTCCCTTCATTGAGAGGACCTTAGTTGTGCGGTGCGCGATGACGTCATCGCGCACCGCACAGCAAAGGTCCTCTCCATGAAGGGAAACTAGACGCTACGGTCTAGTTTCCCTTCGTGTAGAGGACCTTTGCTGTGCGATGCGCGATGACGTCATCGCGCACCGCACAGCATAGTGGCACAGACACTAGGGGTCATAATTGACCTCTAGTGTCTATGCTGTTCTATGGGAGAGACGTAATAACGTCTCTCCCATATATCGAAGAGAAGAGAGGAGAGGAGAAGAGCGGCGCCGCCGGCGGAGGGGGTCTGGATCAGGAACGGGGATGGTAAGTATACTTTTTATTTATTTATTTTTTTCTTTCAGCGTCATGACCACGCCCCCAATTGACGCCACGCCCCCATATTTTGCCCGGGGCGCAAAAAGTCTTAGAACCGGCCCTGAGCACACCCCAGCATCTCTCACCTGAAGGTAGATCCTTCATAGCAGCAGCATTCCGCTCCCCAGCATCCGGCTACCCATACCAATACCTGGCATGCTGCAGCAACGCCAGCCCCACAGGCATGGATGGGGGTCGTGCTGGCTCCCTGCACTGCTGGGGCCACAAGTGGTGTTGGCTGCTGCCAGGTGAGGGTGTGTGGCTGCACTGACATCCCTCCCCATCCTCCATGTCCCTGGGGCCCCTAGCCCCATCTGCCATCATCACATGCCATCACCCCACCTTGGGCAGTGTGTGTCGCCCATCGGTGTGTTAGTAGTTACATGTGTCCGGTGTGTGTGCTACATAAGAATTACATGTGCAGCCTGGCAATGCTTTGTATGCTCTTTAGAGCATTAATGGACAGTTGGGATGGGAAGTGGGAGGAGTAATGAGTGTAGGGGAGGAGTCAGGAATAAATAAACCACCCCCCCTAAAAAAAAAGTCTAGATCCGTCCCTGGGTGCAACTGTTACAATAAAATAGCTGGAACTTGTTTGCTTTACATGAAAAGAAGCACATTGTTGCTATTTTGTGTGGAGAGCTTAGTATTGCACATCAGGCTGCGGTCTATACACTATTATTTTTGACCAGCGCTATATTTTTTTATATCTTTGTTAATTATTTGTCGATTGAGAAGCTAATGTTATAAACTATTTTAAGTGTATTATTTTAATTGAATCACAGTAAAATTTTTGTTATTTTTCTAAACAAGTTTCCCGTGGAATCATTGAGTGAAACCAAACACAATTATAGAATATATATTTATTAATGTCAGTACATCAAGCGCAATAATTTATTTCTGTTTTGTTTTCAATCTTGGGGTTTTGCAAAAATCTTAATTATATGCAGCTGATGTTCATCTGACTTGGTTACAAAATAATTATATTTGCGCCAGGAGTTTGAGGTGGTGATCCCACTCTAATACTTGAATAGCAGCCAGGGGACAGCAGCAGGGATGCAGAGTGAATATGTTCTACAGTGCATTGCTGTTATTCATTTTTTTTGTATTATTTTTCATTCACTAGCAGTATTGACTCTCTCTCTCTCTCTCTCTCTCTCTCTCTCTCTCTCTCTCTCTCTCTCTCTCTATATATATATATATAAAAGATGAGCAGGTTCGGTTCTCAGAGAACCGAACCCTACCTTCACATCACGAGCCCGGATTAGAGTCAGGCTCGGGTTTTCCCGCTTGACTAAGAAACCAGAACCAGGCAAAACATCATCATCCCGCTGTCAGATTCTCATGGGGTTTGGATTCCATATAAGGAGCAGCGTATCCCCGCCATTTTCACTCTGGCATTGGAGTGGTTGTGTTCTCTGCTGCCATATGTCCAGTCCTGCTGTACAAGTCCCTTACAGTGTTGCTATGTTGTGCTGCATCAGTTCAGTGGTGGTGTATTGTGCTGCATCAGTCCAGTCACAGTGGTGGTGTCCTCTGCTGCCATATGTCCAGTGCTGCTGTATAAGTCCAGTCCATTGCAGTGGTGCTGTGTTGTCCTGCATCAGTCCAGTGGTGGTATCCCTGTGCTGCCATATATGTCCAGTGATCCTGCCGTATATGTCCATTGATACTGCTGTATATGTCCAGCGGTACTGCCGTATAAATCCAGTGATCCTGCCATATAATTACAGAGGTAATGGCGTATAAGTCCAGTCCAGTGATACTGCCATATATGTCCAGTGATTCTGCCGTATATGTCCATTGATACTGCCGTATAAGTCCAGCGGTACTGCCATATATTTCCAGCATTACTGCCGTATAAATCCAGTGATCCTGCCATATAATTCCAGCGGTACTGGTGTATAAGTCCAGTGATCTTGCCATATATGTCCATTGATACTGCCGTATATGTCCAGCGGTACTGCTGTATAAGTCCAGTAATCCTGCCGTATAAGTCCAGTGATCCTGCCATATAATTACAATGGTACTGGCGTATAAGTCCAGTCCAGTGATACTGCCGTATATGTCCAGCGGTACTGCCGTATATGTCCAGCGGTACTGCCGTATAAATCCAGTGATCCTGCCGTATAAGTCCAGTGATCCTGCTGTATAATTACAGTGATCCTGCTATATAATTACAGTGATCCTGCTGTATACATCTAGTGGTACTGCCATATAATTCCAGTGATACTGCCGTATATATATACATATATACCCTGTTGCAAAGCGGATTACTGAGGCCATAACAACTATGCTGGTGTTAGACGTGCATCTGGTATCTGCCATTAGTGCAGTGGGACTGCAGTGCCAACCCTAGATGGGCCAGGTGTTTGTGCCGCACACTTGTGTCGCTTAGCTTAGTCATACAGCAACCTCATTGTCCTGTTTTGCTTCTTGGCATGATGTGCTGTTTGGGTACTATTTT
>NC_086453.1:151149646-151237146 GCF_028390025.1 Pseudophryne corroboree
TTTAGTTGCCTTTTTATTTTATATCAGCTGGAAAGCACATAGTTGTAAACAGTTTAAAGATGCAAACTGGCAACACATTATTAGCGATAATGAGCATAGCTGGAAAACACAGCCTGGAATGTGACAGATGGGATGTAATAGCAAGGTCAAATAAAGAGCACCATGCAGATGAATTGTGCAGAGAATAGTGGATGGGAGAAAATGTAATCCGTCATTCAGAGGGGACCATAACCTAAAATAAGAATTTACTTACCGATAATTCTATTTCTCATAGTCCGTAGTGGATGCTGGGGACTCCGTAAGGACCATGGGGAATAGCGGCTCCGCAGGAGACTGGGCACATCTAAAGAAAGTTTTAGGACTAACTGGTGTGCACTGGCTCCTCCCCCTATGACCCTCCTCCAAGCCTCAGTTAGGATACTGTGCCCGGACGAGCGTACACAATAAGGAAGGATTTTGAATCCCGGGTAAGACTCATACCAGCCACACCAATCACACCGTATAACCTGTGATCTGAACCCAGTTAACAGCATGATAACAGAGGAGCCTCTGAAAGATGGCTCACAACAATAATAACCCGATTTTTGTAACAATAACTATGTACAAGTATTGCAGACAATCCGCACTTGGGATGGGCGCCCAGCATCCACTACGGACTATGAGAAATAGAATTATCGGTAAGTAAATTCTTATTTTCTCTAACGTCCTAAGTGGATGCTGGGGACTCCGTAAGGACCATGGGGATTATACCAAAGCTCCCAAACGGGCGGGAGAGTGCGGATGACTCTGCAGCACCGAATGAGAGAACTCCAGGTCCTCCTCAGCCAGGATATCAATTTTGTAGAATTTTACAAACGTATTTGCTCCTGACCAAGTAGCTGCTCGGCAAAGTTGTAAAGCCGAGACCCCTCGGGCAGCCGCCCAAGATGAGCCCACCTTCCTTGTGGAGTGGGCATTTACAGATTTTTGGCTGTGGCAGGCCTGCCACAGAATGTGCAAGCTGAATTGTACTACAAATCCAACGAGCAATAGTCTGCTTAGAAGCAGGAGCACCCAGCTTGTTGGGTGCACACAGGATAAACAGCGAGTCAGATTTCCTGACTCCAGCCATCCTGGAAACATATTTTCAGGGCACTGACAACGTCTAGCAACTTGGAGGCCTCCAAGTCCCTAGTAGCCGCAGACACCACCAATAGGTTGGTTCAGGTGAGACGCTGAAACCACCTTGGGGAGAAACTGAGGACGAGTCCTCAATTCCGCCCTGTCCGAATGGAACATCAGATAAGGGCTTTTTCAGGATAAAGCCGCCAATTCTGACACGCGCCTGGCCCCGGCCAGGGCCAACAGCATGACCACTTTCCATGTGAGATATCTTAACTCCACAGATTTAAGTGGTTCAAACCAATGTGACTTTTGGAACCCAAAACTACATTGAGATCCCAAAGTGCCACTGGAGGCACAAAAGGAGGCTGTATATGCAGTACCCCTTTTACAAACGTCTGAACTTCAGGGACTGAAGCTAGTTCTTTTTGGAAGAAAATTGACAGGGCCGAAATTTGAACCTTAATGGACCCCAATTTCAGGCCCATAGACACTCCTGTTTGCAGGAAATGTAGGAATCGACCCAGTTGAATTTCCTCCGTCGGACCTTACTGGCCTCGCACCACGCAACATATTTTCGCCAATTGCGGTGATAATGTTTTTGCGGTTACATCCTTCCTGGCTTTGATCAGGATAGGGATGACTTCATCCGGAATGCCTTTTTTCCTTCAGGATCCGGCGTTCAACCGCCATGCCGTCAAACGCAGCCGCGGTAAGTCCTGGAACAGACAGGGTCCCTGCTGGAGCAGGTCCCTTCTTAGAGGTAGAGGCCACGGATCCTCCGTGAGCATCTCTTGAAGTTCCGGTTACCAAGTCCTTCTTGGCCAATCCGGAGCCACGAATATAGTGCTTTCTCCTCTCCATCTTATCAATCTCAGTACCTTGGGTATGAGAGGCAGAGGAGGGAACACATACACTGACTGGTACACCCACGGTGTTACCAGAGCGTCTACAACTATTGCCTGAGGGTCTCTTGACCTGGCGCAATACCTGTCGAGTTTTTTAATCATGTGGACGACTTCTGGGTGAAGTCCCCACTCTCCCGGGTGGAGGTCGTGCTGAGGAAGTCTGCTTCCCAGTTGTCCACTCCCGGAATTAATACTGTTGACAGTGCTATCACATGATTTTCCGCCCAGCGAAGAATCCCTGCAGCTTCTGCCATTGCCCTCCTGCTTCTTGTGCCACCCTGTCTGTTTACGTGGGTGACTGCCATGATGTTGTCCGACTGGATCAACACCGGCTGACCTTGAAGCAGAGGTCTTGCTAAGCTTAGAGCATTGTAAATGGCCCTTAGCTTCAGGATATTTATGTGAAGTGATGTATCCAGGCTTGACCCTAAGCCCTGGATATTCCTTCCCTGTGTGACTGCTCCCCAGCCTCGCAGGCTGGCATCCGTGGTCACCAGGACCCAGTCCTGAATGCCGAATCTGCGGCCCTCTAGAAGATGAGCACTCTGCAACCACCACATGATGGATACCCTTGTCCTTGGTGACAGGGTTATCCGCTGATGCATCTGAAAATGCGACCCGGACCATTTGTCCAGTAGGTTCCACTGGAAAGTTCTTGCGTGGAATCTAACGAATGGGATTGCTTCGTAGGAAGCCACCATTTTTACCCAGAACCCTTGTGCATTGATGCACTGAGACTTGGTTCGGTTTTAGGAGGTTCCTGACTAGCTCGGATAACTCCCTGGCTTTCTCTTCCGGGAGAAACACCTTTTTTCTGGACTGTGTCCAGGAACATCCCTAGGAAACAGAAGACAAGTCGTCGGAACCAGCTGCGATTTTGGAATATTGAGAATCCAATCGTGCTGCCGCAACACTACCTGAGATAGTGCTACACTGACTTCCAACTGTTCCCTGGATCTTACCCTTATCAGGGAATCGTCCAAGTAAGGGATAACTAAAATTCCCTTCCTTCGAAGGGATATCATTTCGGCCATTACCTTGGTAAAGACCCGGGGTGCCGTGGACCATCCCTACGGCAGTGTCTGAACTGATAGTGACAGTTCTGTACCATAACCTGAGGTACCCTTGGTGAGAAGGGTAAATTTTGACATGAAGGTAAGCATCCTTGATGTCCCGAGACATCATGTAGTCCCCTTCTTCCAGGTTCGCAATCACTGCTCTGAGTGACTCAATCTTGAATTTGAACCTCTGTATGTAAGTGTTCAAAGATTTTAGATTTTAGATTTAGAATCGGTCTCACCGAGCCGTCTGTCTTCGGTACCACAATAGTGTGGAATAATACCCCGTTCACTGTTGCAGGAGGGGTACCTTGATTATCACCTGCTGGGAATACAGCTTGTGAATGGCTTCCAAAACTGCCTCCCTGTCAGAGGGAGACGTCGGTAAAGCCGACTTTTGGAAACGGCGAGGGGGAGACGTCTCGAATTTCAATATGTACCCTTGAGATATTACCTGAAGGATCCAGGGGTCTACTTGCGAGTGAGCCCACTGCGCACTGAAATTCATTGAGAACGGGCCCCCACCGTGCCTGAGCTTGTAAGGCCCTAGCGTCATACTGAGGGCTTTGCAGAGGCGGGAAAGGATTTCTGTTCCTGGGAACTGGGTAATCTCTTCAGCCTTTTTCCTCTCCCTCTGTCACGAGCAGAAAAGAGGAACCATTTGTCCGCTTGCCAACAAAGGACTGCGCCTGATAATACGGCGTCTTATTTTGAGAGGCGACCTGGGGTACAAACGTGGATTTCCTAGTTGTTGCCGTGGCCACCAGGTCTAAAAGACCGACCCCAAATGTCCCCTTTTCAAAGGCAATACTTCCAAATGCCGTTTGGAATCCGCATCACCTGACCATTTTACTGGTAGAATTGGACAACGCACTTATACTTGATGCCAGTCGGCAAATATTCCGCTGTGCATCATGCATATTTAGAAATGCATCTTTTAAATGCTCTATAGGCAATAATATACTATCCTTATCTAGGATATCAATATTTCCAGTCAGGGAATCCGACCATGCCAACCCAGCACTGCACCTCCAGGCTGAGGCGATTGCAGGTCGCAGTATAACACCAGTATGTGTGTGAATACATTTTTGGATACCCTCCTGCTTTCTATCAGCAGGATCCTTAAGGGCGGCCATCTCATGAGAGGGTAGAGCCCTTGTTCTTACAAGCGTGTGAGCGCATTATCCCCCCTAGGGGGTGTTTCCCAACGCACCCTAACCTCTGGCGGGAAAGGGTATACAGCCAATACTTTTTAAGAAATTATCAATTGTTATCGGGGGGAAACCCACGCATCATCACACACCGCATTTTATTTTTCAGATTCAGGAAAACTACAGGTAGTTTTTCCCTCACCGAACATAATACCCCTTTTTGGTGGTACTCATATTATCAGAAATGTATAAAACATTTTCCATTGTCTCAATCATGTAACGTGTGGCCCTACTGGAAATCACGGTTGTCTCTTCACCGTCGACACAGGAGTCAGTATCCGTGTCGGCGTCTGTATCTGCCATCTGAGGTAACGGGCGCTTTAGAGCCCCTGACGGCCTATGAGACGTCTGGACAGGCACAAGCTGAGTAGCCGGCTGTCTCATGTCAACCACTGTTTTTTTTATACAGAGCTGACACTGTCACGTAATTTTCAACAGTACATCCACTCAGGTGTCGACCCCCTAGGTGGTGACATCACTGTTACAGACACTCTGCTCCGTCTCCACATCATTTTTCTCCTCATGCATGTCGACACAAACGTACCGACACACAGCACACACACAGGGAATGCTCTGATAGAGGACAGGACCCCACTAGCCCTTTGGGGAGACAGAGGGAGAGTATGCCAGCACACACCAGAGCGCTATATATATATATACAGGGATAACCTTATATAAGTGTTTTTCCCCTTATAGCTGCTGTATGTTTTAATACTGCGCCTAATTAGTGCCCCCCTCTCTTTTTTTAAACCTTTCTGTAGTGTAGTGACTGCAGGGAAGAGCCAGGGAGCTTCCCTCCAACTGAGCTGTGAGGGAAAATGGCGCCAGTGTGCTGATGAGATAGGCTCCGCCCCCTTTTCGGCGGCCTTATCTCCCGTTTTTCTGTATATTCTGGCAGGGGTTAAATGCATCCATATAGCCCAGGAGCTATATGTGATGTATTTTTTGCCATGTAAGGTATTTTTATCATGTTTTATTGCGTCTCAGGGCGCCCCCCCCAGCGCCCTGCACCCTCAGTGACCGGAGTATGAAGTGTGCTGAGAGCAATGGCGCACAGCTGCAGTGCTGTGCGCTACCTTATTGAAGACAGGAACGTCTTCTGCCGCCGATTTTTCCGGACCTCTTCGCTCTTCTGGCTCTGTAAGGGGGCCGGCGGCGCGGCTCCGGGACCCATCCAGGCTGGGCCTGTGATCGTCCCTCTGGAGCTAATGTCCAGTAGCCAAGAAGCCCAATCCACTCTGCACGCAGGTGAGTTCGCTTCTTCTCCCCTTAGTCCCTCGATGCAGTGAGCCTGTTGCCAGCAGGTCTCACTGAAAATAACAAACCTAAACTAAAACTTTCACTAAGAAGCTCAGGAGAGCCCCTAGTGTGCACCCTTCTCGTCGGGCACAGAAATCTAACTGAGGCTTGGAGGAGGGTCATAGGGGGAGGAGCCAGTGCACACCAGTTAGTCCTAAAGCTTTCTTTAGATGTGCCCAGTCTCCTGCGGAGCCGCTATTCCCCATGGTCCTTACGGAGTCCCCAGCATCCACTTAGGACGTTAGAGAAAATTCATTTCATGGGACTGAAAGACAGTGATTAAGTACAACCATACGCTGCATGCATATATCACAGGTTCCTGGTGTCATGTATACTGGTATTTATTGCATAGATTTATAAGGAAATTCTAACAAACTCACTGTAATGTAATTATCTGCTTTACAGTACAGTGAATTACACATGTGTACATTTTCTTTAGGATTCTATGCAGAGTTTTTCAGTATTCTAGAACATATCACATCTGTATATAATTGGCATCATCATCATATTATACAGTACCATAAATTATTGTAATATGATTTACGTTATATAGTGCTAGTTATATCTGACATGTCCACATGCCTGAAATTATTCAATTGATTTGTGGTCTGATGTAGAACTTAATTGTTTGCGGTCATTTCTTGTATGTTTTGGCTCTGAGCATGCTCCGGAGCAGAGCTTATGTAATTACAGAGGTCAGTCACATCTCTATAGGCGGCTGATAGACCATAACTGGGTAGGGGGGTGCTAGGCTGTGAAATTCAAGCTTCTTTACGACAGTGAAATGCTGTAGGGGGCATGATCATATAATGTTAGAGACATGGCTGTGCCACTATTAATTCATCCTGAGGCCCCCTCTCGGAGCCACGGCCTACAGAGACATAGGTAGAAACTTTTCAGGCATGAAATGTTATCTTGCTGGGCATCATGATGTCTCTTTCCGCACTGACTGTGCAGTGCTGTCAACAATAGGAGCCATGGACAACGTATCATCCATTGTAGAAAGTACATGTACTGGATACCTGAGCACGTGCGTTAATTTCAACATGGTCACTGCCACCAGCCAAAGCACAAAGGTTTAGGGTATGACCCAAGGCAAACTTTTGGCTTTTGCCTGCACCCAGAATTATTAATATTTTGGTAACACCTCTTTCGGAGAGTTGGGTTGGATACAGAACAGAAAACAAGGGCTAAAATTAGATTATTTAATTTAAGTAAAACATTTCAAAGCTTATGTTACAGAAAAGAAAGTTACAAGATATGATAAAAAGTTACATGAGTAAAGACAGTTTCAAGAAAATTACAAATAGGGAGATAAAACTCACCGATCCTAACACATGCAGAGTGGAACGATGGAATGAAGTAAAGCCTCTTCAGATATTATTGGGACATTACAGAGCCAGGATGCTTCTCCTGATTCGCTTGTTTGATAATGGACAACTTGCAGTCTGTGTTTCTCCTATTTAAAATTCAGGCTGCCCCTTCAGCCCCCATCCTCTGGGGAGTTCGTTTTAACCCTTCCAAAGCCAGAAAAGGTACTGAGTGTCAGCTCATACTGGGCTTTCCAGCCACTCGCTCAGTGGTTAATGGCCTTATCTTCTAATATCCTTTGAAGCTCTGGCCATGGTTCTTGTGTACACAAATGGCCAGTTCTGAGAAGACACAGACCAGGAAGAGCTTAACACCTGTCTGGCCATACAGTAGCTCTGGTTCTGGGGTAATTAAACTAGCTCTGGTCAGGAGGAATTTCACACCTGAGTAGCCAGTGTGTTTCTGAGTTCTGTGGCTATAATGAAATGCCAGCAGATCAATCAAGCTTTAACCATTTGACATGCAAGACAGTTACCACACACTGGTACATTGATACATCGATCAGAATAGTGATATCACAGACACTGATTTTAACAGGCCTGTTTCTACTTGAAATAGCCTGGACTATGACACCTCCACCTTTAAGATCAGCATGGGAGCAGTGGCACATCAGGCCGCAGCCTCCTATGCTGTATTCTGACAATAGTCAGTACCGGACCTGGATGGGCTGCTGTCCTCTCACTTGCGAGACAGCCCGTTGCAGTTAACATGGCTTGCAAAATGGCAGGCACGGGCTTCATTGGTTGGCTCCCTGCAGGAGAGGGTGCCATCTTCTTCACTGGGCACGTAGGACTGAGGTGCCCATGGGTCATCACATACATAACACTGGCGGCCCATGACCCAAGCCGGCTTTCCCCCCACCCTAACTTAGGACGAAGCAGGGGTCGCCACTACAGGGGCTGGTGATGGGACGGCTCCTCCAGTTTGCTTTTGTAGGTTGCCTTGGCGGTCCCCAAATCTACTTGGTTGTGGCGGTCCGGGCAGCAGCATACTTGTCCGCAAGGCTGGCAGCCTCCTCCGTTGACTCTGGGTCATGATCTAGGACCCACTCCTTGATGTCAGCTAGGCACAGGGAGATGAATTGCTCCAGCAGGATCAGGTCCTTACATGCAGACAGTCCAGCATAAGTATAAGAGGCATTACGAGATAGCCCTAGGAGATTATGGGTGTCGTGGACACCCACGAGTGAGAATAGCCCGTTAGCCGGGATTCTGGTTGGTGGCATTGTCAGCAGTTGGGATCCCAGTGTCTGTTTCCTGACTGCCGGGATCCCGACTGCCGGCAACTCAACTGCATCCCATTGTGGCAGCCCCTATGTGAAACAAATGGGTACCATAGTCTCTAGAGGACAGCCCAGTCGACAGGATACAGTGCTGGAAAACACAACAGAACTGAAAGAACGTAACCAGGAAACAATGAGAATGCATCAACCACGTGTCCTTGACCACAGGCCTAGACAATACATATGCCCATGACAGCATCACCGGGCAAATCCGAGACGTCAGCACAGGGATACAGAAGAAGCCAAGAACCAAGACCCAGCAGGTCAGTCTTCCAGAAACGTATCCTGCACAAAACTGAATTGGACACCAGGACATGACTCCTCACAATGGTGGATGACTGGCTTGGAAGCGGAGACAAGTTCAATGTAGAAAAGAAGCCCTGTGAGAGGTCATTGCAAAGGTTAGCTGAAACAGAAGTCAGAAGGAGAAGAACAAATGGCCAGAAGAGCTCAAACCAACTGAACTAGTAATAATGGGGTAGTGGGACATCTGTGAACCTTGAGCAGCAGCACTAGCCAGGCCCAGCCCTTAATTGCCTACCTAAAAAAATAATCAGTAAAATCACTCTACCCATACAGGCGCAAGAAAAACGAAATGCCAGCAAGACGCTGCAACACTATCGCTCTAGATTTCCTTGAAAAAATAAAGGCCCCATTCAAAAGATAACAAAATCTGGTACACTTTCTTACCTCACTCGCTTGTGAGCCATAGAACACTCCACTAAGCCCTCCATTAATAAAAGATGACCTGCCAGCAGTGAGAGAGGTGATTATTACCAACCAGAGCAGCAGCAGGGACCAGGGGGTATATTTACTAAAGTGCAGGTTTTTAGAAGTGGAGATGTTGCCCATAAAAATGATGTAATAGATGTTGCCCAGGTAAAAAGAAGTAATAATGCCAGTGTATAGGTCATTGGTGCGGCCTCATCTAGATTACTGTGTCCAGTTCTGGAGACCAAGGGGGTCATTCAGACCCGATTGCGCGCTGCCTTTTTCCACAGCAGTGCGATCGGGTCTGAACAGCACATGTGTATGAATCGCAATGCGCAGGCCGCTGGTGACAGGGATTGATGGGCAGAGACAGAACTAACAAAGAAAGTGATCGCACCAGTGATCGCAAGAAGATTGACAGGCAGAAGGCGTTCGTGGGTGGCAACTCACTGGGGCAGATGTATTAACCTGGAGAAGGCGTAAGAAAGTGATAAACCAGTGATAAGTGGAAGGTGATACACACACCAGCCAATCAGCTCGTAACTGTTAATTTACATATTGGAGCTGATTGGTGCGTTTATAACCTTGCATTTATCACTGGTTATCACTTTCTTATGCCTTCTCCAGGTCAATACATCTGCCCCACTGTTTCCAGGGAGTGTCTGGAAAAACGCAGCCGTTCTGGAGGATTCCTGACGTCAGCACCAGCCCGGATTGTTGCAGCAGCTGGTTAAGTCCTGGGCTGTGCAGACTCACTGCACAGCCGATCACACCCCTGCACAGCGATTACCCCCTCCCCTGTAGGCAGCGATTACCTGGTTGCAGCAGTGCAAAAAACCGCCTGCATGCGACCAGGTCTGAATTAGGCCCCATATCTCCAGAAGGATATAAATACATTAGAGACTGTACAAAGAAGAGCAACTAAAATGGTGCATGGCCTACATCACAAAACCTACCCAGAAAGACTAAAAGATCTTGTACAGTTTGGAGCAGAGAAGGGAAAGGGGAGATATGATAGAAACTTTCAAATATACCAAATGTTTTAACAAAGTACAGGAGGAAAACAGTCTTCAAAGGAAGAGATATATTAGAACTCGAGGACATACACTGAAACTAGAGGGAGACAGGTTCAGGGGAAATGTAAGGAAACATTACTTCACAGAAAGGGTAGTGGATAAGTGGAATAGCCTCCCATCAGAGGTGGTAGAGGCTAAGACAGTAGAACAATTTAAACATGCTTGGGATAGACATATGAATATCCTTACAAAGAACTAAGGTTCAAAAAGGGTTGAGATTACCTAAAGGATAAAAAGGGGTAGGCTACATGGGCCAAGTGGTTCTTATCTGCCGTCAAATTCTATGTTTCTCCTGTAGAAGGAGTTCACTTATGCTCCGTACACACTATGCAATATCATTTACGATTTGAACAATATTGTTTGTTTCTGAATGATATTGTATGTGTACGCAGAATCCGAGGTACGATGCGCGCTCCCGCGGCTCACATGCAACGTTGTACGTCAGACTGCATGCAGTCTTGATGAGGTGATATTGTGTGGCTTTGTACCCCAGTTATGACTTTGTTCCTAGACATAATTTGACATTGTTTGTAGTGTGTACACACGATCCAATCTGATATGATATCTTGTACAATATCATACGATATTGTATGTTAAGGGATCGCATAATGTGTACATAGCATAGGATGACATATTAATAAAATCTGTTGCCTTCCCAATTCCTGGTAGTAATAAGCATCAGTGCTGATGTGTTAGCATGGTGCCTCCATCACTGGGGTAAGTGAGAAACCTTGAAGGCAATGCAGCTGCCAAGAATCTGGTATCCTGCACTGCTTACTGTGGAACCATACCGATGGTGTTACCTAGCAGGAGTTATCAGTCAATAAAGGGGGTCATTCCGAGTTGATCGCTCGCTGCCAATTTTCACAGCGCAGTGATCAGGTGAAAAAACGGCATTTATGCGCATGCGTATGGGCCGCAATGCGCACTCACGTCAACTGACCGTTTTCAGAGAGTGTTTGCAAAAACGCAGGCGTGTCTGAAAAAACGCAGGCGTGGCTGGGCATTCGCTGGGCGGGTGTATGACGTCAAACCCAGACACGAATAGGCTGAAGTGATCGCAAGCGCTGAGTAGGTTCAGAGCTACTCTGAAACTGCACAAACTTTTTTTGCAGAGCTCGGCTGCACATACGTTCGCACTTCTTCTAAGCTAAAGTACACTCCCCAGTGGGCGTCGGCATAGCGTTTGCACGGCTGCTAAAACTAGCTAGCGAGCGATCAACTCGGCATGACCCCCAACATGTTTATTGGTTGGTTAACTTCTAACAGCCATTGAAACTTGAAGGAGGATGTTATCGGTATTTGAAGCTATAGCTATTTTAGCCTCAAACCAGCTTTTGCTGATCCTGGCATGATTCTGGTGATAGTCATTGGGCTTAGATTGACCAGGTTGCTGCTTTAACTCCAGCGCCTATATCAACAGAATCATGCCGGGATCAGCAAATCTGAGCCTGTGACATTTGAGCCATACTTGCCTACTCTCCTGGAAGTTAAAGGAGACCCACGATTTTTCGTGTACCTTCCCCCCCTCAACCCTGCAGGATGCAGAGAAAACCACTGTCATTGACGTGTCAGCCCGGCCCTGCCCCATGAAGTGTCTAGCAGTGTCTCTTTTCTGGCTTCTCCCAGAGAGGAGACAGTAAAAGTAGGCAAGCAGTGAATAATAATAATAATAATTAGATTTACATGAGATACAGAAACCATGAATACAAAACAAAGGTGTGGAAGCCATTTGGGGTCATCAGTTGCAAGGCTACCCACTCCTGGTGACGCAGCCAGTTTAGGTGCACTACATAGGATTACATTGGGCATAATAGACTGCCAAAAACCAAAGAGACACAGGCCCAGATTTCTCAAGCCATGGAGAGTGAAAAATTGCACGGTGATAAAGTACCAGCCAATCAGCTCCTAACTGCCATGTTACAGGCTGTGTTTGAACAATGATAGCTTCAGCGCTGCGCTCCCACCCTAATGGCACCATTCTCACCGGTTCCCTGCATGTCGGGTCGCTGGTGCTCTGCTCACCGCCTTGATCTTCTGGCTCTGTTAGGGGTGGCGGCATGCTGCGGGAGTGAGCGGTCGCCTCTGGGGCTAACGATCATCACCCTCAGGAGCTCAGTGTCCTGTCAGCGGAGATAGGGGCCATTAACCTCAGAGGGTTGGGCACTCTTCCCCCCCTAAGTCCCACGAAGCAGGGAGGCTGTTGCCAGCAGCCTCCCTGTGCCTAACTTTAAAAAAAAAAAAAAAAACTAGAAAAGCTCTAGGAGCTCCCCTAGCTGTGACCGGCTCCACCAGGCACATTTTCTAAACTGAGTCTGGTAGGAGGGGCATCGAGGGAGGAGCCAGCCCACACTAGCAAACTCTTAAAGTGCCCATGGCTCCTAGTGGACCCGTCTATACCCCCATGGTACTAATGTGGACCCCAGCATCCTCAAGGACGTAAGAGAAAGGTGCACATTTTTTATGCCCCATAAATGATCAGTCTATATGGACTCCCTAATAAATAGTTACCTTATTCTTTTTTACTGTTCTGATAGGCCAATAATCTCAGTGTGCGGTTTCAGCTATCTTACCTGTCAGGACTCCATCTAAATAAACTACCTGCTTTCTGGAGGTTCGATGTTCAGTTTGCAAACTACTGCTTGATACATTGCACAATTTGGGCCTGGATCTGAGTCATATACAGTGCTGATATTTGTGCAAATGAGCAATGAGGGCACTGCGGCGATGCTTTTGTACTTGACAAGTAGCTCCCTACCTGAGCAGCTCCTGCGCGCTGGCAGGGAGCTACTTGTCGCATCGGCTGCGTATGACGTCAAGCAGTGGACACGGCTCGCCCCCCACACGGCCCGGGCACGCCTGCGTTGCCCGGACCGCGCCCCTTAAATGGCAGCCAAACGCCACCGGCCTGCCCAGCGAACGCCTCTGCCTGTCAGTCAGGCAGAGGCGATGGCTGGGCTGAGATGCTGACAGCATCTCTGGCATGCACATGCGCACTGCAGCGCATGCGTAGTTCAGACCTGATCGCCCGCTGTGCGTAAACGTACAGCAGCGATCAGGTCTGAATTAGCCCCAATGTGCAGTGCAGGTGGGGCAGATATAACATGTGCAGAGAGAGTTAGATTTGGGTGGGGTGTGTTCAAACTGAAATCTAAATTGCAGTGCAAAAATAAAGCAGTATTTACCCTACACAGAAACAAAATAACCCACCCAAATCTAACTCTCTCTGCACATTTTATATCTGCCTCACCTGCAGTGCACATGGATTTGCCCATTAGAGAAAGATTTTGCTGCTGCGATCAGATCTGAATTAGTCCCTATGGCAGAAGGGGCTAAAGTGATTGCAGCAGTTTGTGAATCAGCCTCTTTGTATTATTTCCATGTGTAGAACTCAGGATGCTGTGCTGTTATTTGATAGTAGGTGACAGGGGCGTATCAACCAATTGGCCAGGATGGCACTCGCCAGGGGCGCCAGCCGAGCAGGGGGCGCCACCCGATGGAGCCACCCGTGGCCAATGGGTGGAATCCTTTAAGCCGTAGTGTCTGGCAATACCTGCCGTGCCAAGCTGCCTGTGCATTGCCTGGGATTGAGGATCACTCAGCAGGCAGGAGATTGCGCCAGTGTACAGCACTGCAATGCACTACAGGGAAGAAACTGAAAATAAACTACAACTCCCAGCAACCCTTGCTGTCGGGAGCTCCCGGCAACAAGGGATGCTGGGAGCTGTAGTTTATTTTCAGTTTCTTCACGTAGTTTGGTGCGGTGCCAGACACTGGCACCAGCTCCTGCCTGCTGAGCGATCCTCCGCCCTCCATTCCAGGCAGCTCGGCACAGAAGGTATTGCCAGACACTACGGCTTTCTGCTGGGATGTTGTGGGGTGGGGACTAGGTCTATGTGCTGTGTGGTGAGGTTATGTATGTGCTGGGAGTGGGGGAGGCTCCTACTACTATGTGCTAATGGCGGACTACAGCTATGTGCTGGGAGGGGGATGGGGACTAGGGCTATGTGCTGTGTGGTGAGGCTATGTATGTGCTGGGAGTGGGGGAGGCTACTACTATGTGCTAAGGGCATACTACAGCTATGTGCTGGGAGGAGGAAGGGGATAGGGACTATGGCTATGCTTGGGGAGGTGAGGGGCTATGTGCAGGGAGAGGGACTATGGCTATCTATGCTGGCAGGGAACTATTGTTATGTGATGGGAGGGGGTGGGGACTACTGTATGACTGTGTTGGGAGAGGTGGAGACTACAGCTATGTGCTGGGGGGAGTACGGCTATTGCTTCGGGCTATGGCTATTTACTGGGAGGGGACTAAGGCTATGTGCTGGGACAGGGACTATGACTATATGACTGTGGGGGCTTATCTGGCACTGTGGGGACATGTGTATCTGGCAATGTGGAAGCATATCTGGCACTGTGGGGTCATATGTGTATCTGGCACTGTGGGGGCATGTGTGTATCTGGCACCGTGGGGATATATATGTATCTGGCACTATTGGGGGCATATGTGTATCTGGCACTGTACTATTGGGGTCATATGTGTATCACGCCCCCATTTTCATTGGCCACCCCTGTTTTTGGTGTGCAGTACCACTATTTTTTTTTCTACGTGCACCACTGAGTAGTGCGCTGCACTGCACTTCTTTCCACTACTTTTTGATTATACTACCTGGCCTTGGGTGGCATTGCCTCCTCAGCCAGGTCAGGCACTGCTGATGTCTCCTCAGTGTTATAAGAATTACTGTGTGGGCATAATGTGTACAGGGAACTGCTGTGTGGGCATAATGTGTATAAGGGTCACTACTGTGTAGCGTAATTTGAATTGGGGGAACTATTGTATGGTCATGTCCCTTTCCCACAAGATCATGTCCCTTTTTTGCACATGCACCTTCCCTGTTTCAAATATGGGGGTCGCCAGTCCTTTACTTTGCCAGGGGCGCCCGGACCCCTAGATATACCCCTGGTAGGTGGATGCCTACTTTCACTCAGGATTGACTACAATACAACACTTACCTTAAGGCTGCGAGAGGATCCCACAGTCCATTCAGAATAACGTCTAAATAATGCATCTACTAATGTTAATATACTCAATTGCTGTTAACTATTTTGTATTCTAAATTATCTTTTTTCTTCCCTTTCTGCATATTTCCATGTGGAATCTGCCAGTACTCTCCTAGCATGCGAACATCCTTCATCAGTGCAACCCAGGAAGACTCTGAAACACATTGCCGGACAGACGTTGTATCCTAGATGATTCCTTTTGCTCTCCTGATTGTCCCTCCATTCTACAGAGACGACTAACAGACACAAAACAAAGACTGAGCTGTTGTGCTCTTAACCTTTTTGGCAAGGAGTGTTGGGTGCTAAGACTCATTCAGCTTTCCCTTGCTTGGTATTAAACCCTCTTTTACCCTCCTGTGCAGGCAGAGTAACTTTCTCTGATTTGTCCCACTGCCTACAGTTTTATATCTTTTTGTATTGGTTAATGTTCTTTTCACCCTGCCACACTTTCCATATTTCTATTACCATCAGTACCATGCATTGGATCTACCAACTGGCTTCCAAAGGGGGCACCACGGGGAGTCTGTACAGGAGGATTTATAGAAAATGGCATACAGTAGAAGAGCCAAAGTGGTGAGAAGTTCACTGCTCAGAGACAATGCTGTTACAGACAAGAGGAATGGATATCACCAGATAGATTCATGGCCTTCTATCTAACAGCCAGTTAACCAGACAAGTTAAGGATGTAGATACAAATGGCACCGACTGGCGTGAGGAGTACATGCTGTGGTGTGAGCGCGATGTGGCAGTGACATGGACGTAGAGTGAGTTCTTAAGCTAAGGACCAAGGACAGTGCTGCTGCAAAACTTTTTCCTCCAGAGATGGATATGTTTTTAATTAGAACGTTTTAGCACTAACTCATATTTTACATTGACTTGAAATAAAAAGGGAAAAAACAAACTTTATTTTAAAAGTTTATTCTGGTTATACTTTAGTTTGTATATGTTTATCTTTCAGGTACAAAAGTATGGACAAATCCACCAAACTCTATACTAATATTTGCGACAAGTGTGTTATTTTCTCTCTGCACACAATGTAACAGGAGGTAAACCTAGGAAGTAAATTAAATGCTGTATAACATTTAGCACAGAGTGGACTGCCTATTACAGCTTACCCAGCCAGATAGCATCTGAAGTTCACAAGGCGATACTGTGTGGGAAGAAGATACAATAACATTTAGTCCTAATAGTTACTCTTGGCCAGGCAACGTTCCTCACTTCCACAACTCCTGCCGGTATGTTGTCACCTTGACGATAATAAGTATGTTGAAAGCACAATGCCGTAGCATTGTAATGCTACTTAAAGCATTTCTCTAACGTCCTAGAGGATGCTGGGACTCTGTAAGGACCATGGGGATAGACGAGTTCCGCAGGAGACATGGGCACTTTAAGAAAGACTTTGACTCTGGGTGTGCACTGGCTCCTCCCTCTATGCCCCTCCTCCAGACCTCAGTTTGATACCGTGCCCAGTGGAGACTGGGTGCATTTCAGGAGCTCTCCTGAGTTTCCTGTCAGAAAGTATTTTAGTTAGGTTTTTTATTTTCAGAGAGCCTGCTGGCAACAGACTCCCTGCATCGAGGGACTGAGGAGAGAGAAACAGACCCACTTCTCTGAGTTCAGGGCTCTGTTTCTTAGGCTACTGGACACCATTAGCTCCAGAGGGATCGGTACGCAGGTCTCACCCTCGCCGTCCGTCCCAGAGCCGCGCCGCCGTCCTCCTCGCAGAGCCGGAAGAAAGAAGCCGGGTGAGTATGTGAGGAAAAGACCCATCTGAGGCGGCAGAAGACACTTGAATCTTCACTGAGGTAACGCACAGCACTGCAGCTGTGCGCCATTGCTCCCCTTCACCTCACACACTCCGGTCACTGTAAGGGTGCAGGGCGCAGGGGGGGCGCCCTGGGCAGCAATATGAACCTCTCTTATGGCACAGATATATATACATGTACAACTGGGCACTGTACATGTATACAAAGAGCCCCCGCCATGTATTAAAAAAAATTGAGCGGGACAGAAGCCCGCCGCCGAGGGGGCAGGGCTTCTCCCTCAGCACTCACCTACGCCATTTTTTCTCCACAGCACCGCTGAGAGGAAGCTCCCCGGACTCTCCCCTGCTTGACACACGGTGACAGAGGGTTTTAAAGTAGAGGGGGGGCACATAATTGGCGCAGATACATAAAACAGCGCTGCTGGGTAAACATTAATTTACTGTGTTTTTCCTGGGTCATATAGCGCTGGGGTGTGTGCTGGCATACTCTCTCTCTCTGTCTCTCCAAAGGGCCTGGTGGGGAACCTGTCTTCAGAAAAGAGCTTCCCTGTGTATGTGTGGTGTGTCGGTACGTGTGTGTCGACATGTCTGAGGTTGAGGGCTCACCTAAGGAGGAGGCAGAGTTTATGAATGTTAGGTCTCCGTCGGCGGTGCCGACGCCGGACTGGATGGATATGTGGAATGTTTTAAGTGCAAATGTTAATTTATTGCACAAAAGGCTAGACAAAGCCGAAGCTGGGGCACAGTCAGGGAGTCAACCCATGCCTGTCCCTATGTCGCCGGGACCTTCGGGGTCTCAGAAGCGTCCACTATCCCAAATAGTTGACACGGATACCGACACGGATTCAGACTCCAGTGTCGATTACGATGATACAAAATTACAGCCAAAGGTGGCTAAAGGTATTCGATATATGATTATCGCAATAAAAGATGTGTTGCATATCACTGCGGAACCCCCTGTCCCTGACACGAGGGTACACATGTATAAAGGAAAGAAGCCTGAGGTCTCCTTTCCCTCCTCACATGAGCTGAACGAAGTATGTGAAAAAGCGTGGGAAACTCCAGACAAAAAACTGCAGATTCCCAAAAAAGGATCCTTACAGCGTATCCTTGCCCGTCGCAGGACAGGATACGGTGGGAATCCTCCCCTAGGGTGGACAAGGCCTTGACGTGCTTATCAAAAAAGATAGCGCTTCCATCCCAAGATACGGCTACCCTCAAGGATCCTGCTGACCGCAAGCAGGTGGTTACCCTGAAGTCCATTTACACACATTCTGGTACGTTACTCAGACCGGCTATTGCGTCGGCCTGGGTTTGTAGTGCTGTAGCAGCTTGGACAGATTCCTTATCAACGGATATTGAGACTCTTGATAAGGATACCATTTTATTCACCCTGGGGCATATAAAAGATGCGGTCTTGTATATGAGGGATGCTCAAAGAGACATTAGTTTACTGGGTTCCAGGATAAACGCTATGTCTATTTCTGCTAGGCGTGTCTTATGGACCAGACAGTGGACTGGTGATGCCGACTCCAAGAGACATATGGAGTTGTTGCCTTACAAGGGTGAGGAATTGTTTGGAGAGGGACTCTCGGACCTCGTCTCCACGGCTACGGAAGGGGTAAATCAAATTTTTTTCCATATATTCCCTCACAATCTAAGAAAGCGCCTCATTATCAAATGCAGTCCTTTCGTTCCAATAAAAGCAAGAGAGCACGTGGATCGTCCTTTCTTGCCAGAGGTAAGGGCAGAGGGAAAAAGCTGCATACCACAGCTAGTTCCCAGGAACAGAAGTCCTCCCCGGCCTCTGCAAAATCCACTGCATGACGCTGGGGCTCCCCTGAGGGAGTCAGCTCCTGTGGGGGCACGTCTTCGAATGTTCAGCCACGTCTGGGTCCACTCACAGGTGGTTCCATGGGCAATAGAAATAGTTTCCCATGGTTACAAGCTGGAATTCGAAGAAGTGCCTCCTCGCCGGTTTTTCAAATCGGCCCTACCGAAACAACCCCTGGAAAGGGAGATAGTGTTACATGCGATTCACAAATTGTGTCTTCAACAAGTGGTGGTAGAGGATCCCCTGCTTCAAAGAGGGCAGGGGTACTACTCAACTCTGTTTGTGGTTCCGAAACCGGACGGTTCGGTCAGACCCATTTTAAATTTAAAATCCTTGAACCTTTACTTAAAACGGTTCAAGTTCAAGATGGAATCACTCAGGGCGGTCATCGCCAGCATAGAAGGGGGAGATTTTTTGGTATCTCTGGACATAAAGGATGCATACCTGCATGTCCCCATATATCCTCCTCATCAGGCGTACCTGAGATTTGCGGTACAGGATTGTCATTACCAATTTCAGACGTTGCCGTTTGGGCTTTCCACGGCCCCGAGAATTTTCACCAAGGTAATGGCGGAAATGATGGTGCTCCTGCGCAAGCAGGGTGTCACAATTATCCCGTACTTGGCCGATCTCCTCATAAAAGCGAGATCACGGGAGAAGTTGCTGAACAGCGTATCACTTTCACTGAATGTGTTACAGCGACACGGCTGGATTCTCAATATTCCAAAGTCGCAGCTGAATCCTACAACTCGTCTGCCATTCTTGGGCATGATTCTGGACACAGACCAGAAAAGGGTTTTTCTTCCGACGGAAAAAGCGCAGGAACTCATGACTCTAGTCATGAACCTGTTGAAACCAAAACAAGTGTCAGTACATCATTGCACTCAAGTTCTGGGAAAGATGGTGGCAACATACGAAGCCATTCCATACGGCAGATTCCATGCAAGGACCTTCCAATGGGACCTATTGGACAAATGGTCCGGGTCACATCTGCAATTGCATCAGCGGATCACCCTGTCCCCCAGGGCCAGAGTATCTCTCCTGTGATAGCTAAACAGTGCTCACCTTCTAGAGGGCTGCAGGTTCAGCATTCAGGACTGGATCCTGGTGACCACGGACGCGAGCCTCCGAGGTTGGGGAGCAGTCACACAGGGAAGAAATTTCCAAGGACTTTGGTCCAGTCAAGAGACTTGTCTTCACATCAACATCCTGGAACTAAGGGCCATATACAACGCCCTATGTCAAGCGGAGATCTTACTTCGCAATCGACCAGTTCTGATCCAGTCAGACAACATCACCGCAGTAGCTCATGTAAACCGCCAAGGCGGCACAAGGAGCAGAGTGGCAATGGCGGAAGCCACCAAAATTATTAGCTGGGCGGAGAATCATGTAAGCGCTCTGTCGGCAGTGTTCATTCCGGGAGTGGACAACTGGGAAGCAGACTTCCTCAGCAGACACGATCTGCATCCGGGAGAGTGGGGACTTCATCAGAAAGTCTTCGCGCAGATTGCAAGTCGGTGGGGACTACCCCAAATAGACATGATGGCGTCCCGTCTCAACAAAAAGCTACAAAGGTATTGCGCCAGGTCAAGAGACCCTCAGGCGATAGCTGTGGACGCCCTAGTGACACCGTGGGTGTTCCAGTCGGTATGTGTTTCCTCCTCTTCCTCTAATACCCAAGGTGTTGAGGATAATAAGAAAAAGAGGAGTGAGAACAATTCTCATTGTTTCAGATTGGCCACGAAGGACCTGGTATCCGGATCTGCAAGAAATGCTCACAGAAGATCCGTGGCCTCTTCCTCTAAGGCAGGACCTGTTACAACAAGGTCCCTGTCTGTTCCAAGACTTACCGCGGCTGCGTTTGAGCGGAAAAAGGTATTCCGGATGAGGTCCTTCCTACGCTAATAAAGGCTAGGAAGGACGTGACGTCTAAACATTATTACCGAATACGGCGAAAATATGTTTCTAGGTGTGAGGCCAGGAATGCTCCTACGGAAGAATTCCATCTAGGCCGTTTTCTTCACTTCCTACAAACTGGAGTGAATTTGGGCCTAAAATTAAGCTCCATTAAGGTTCAGATTTCGGCCTTATCCATTTTCTTTCAAAAGGAATTGGCCTCCTTACCTGAAGTACAGACTTTTGTGAAGGGAGTACTGCATATTCAGCCTCCTTTTGTACCTCCGGTTGCGCCTTGGGACCTTAACGTGGTGTTAAGTTTCCTTAAGTCACATTGGTTTGAACCACTTAAAACAGTGGAGTTGAAATATCTCACTTGGAAAGTGGTCATGTTGTTAGCCTTGGCTTCGGCTAGGCGAGTTTCGGAATTGGCGGCTTTATCACATAAAAGCCCCTATCTGGTTTTCCATATGGACAGAGCGGAGTTGCGGACCCGTCCTCAATTCCTACCTAAGGTGGTCTCATCCTTTCATATGAACCAACCTATTGTCGTGCCTGTGGCTACACGTGACTTGGAGGATTCCGAGTCCCTTGATGTGGTCAGGGCTTTGAAAATTTACGTGGCCAGAATGGCTAGGATCAGAAAAACAGAAGCACTGTTTGTCCTGTATGCAGCCAACAAGGTTGGCGGCTCTGCTTCAAAGCAGACTATTGCTCGCTGGATCTGTAACATGATTCAGCAGGCGCATTCTACGGCAGGGTTGCCGTTGCCAAAATCGGTTAAGGCCCATTCCACTAGGACGGTGGGCTCGTCTTGGGAGGCTGCCCCAGGGGTCTCGGCACTACAGCTGTGCCGAGCTGCTACTTGGTCGGGGTCAAACACCTTTGCAAAGTTCTATAAGTTTGATACCCTGGCTGAGGAGGACCTCCTGTTTGCTCAATCGGTGCTGCAGAGTCATACGCACTCTCCCGCCCGTTTGGGAGCTTTGGTATAATCCCCATGGTCCTTACGGAGTCCCAGCATCCTCTAGGACGTTAGAGAAAATAAGATTTTAAACCTACCGGTAAATCTTTTTCTCGTAGTCCGTAGAGGATGCTGGGCGCCCGTCCCAAGTGCGGACTACTTCTGCAAGACTTGTATATAGTTATTGCTTACATAAGGGTTATGTTATAGTTTCATCGGTTTTGGGCCGATGATATGTTGTTCTTCATACTGTTAACTAGGTAATATATCACAAGTTATACGGTGTGATTGGTGTGGCTGGTATGAATCTTACCCTTGGATTACAAAAATCCTTTCCTTGTACTGTCCGTCTCCTCTGGGCACAGTTTCTCTAACTGAGGTCTGAAGGAGTGGCATAGAGGGAGGAGCCAGTGCACACCCAGAGTCAAAGTCTTTCTTAAAGTGCCCATGTCTCCTGCGGAGCCCGTCTATCCCCATGGTCCTTACGGAGTCCCAGCATCCTCTACGGACTACGAGAAAAAGATTTACCGGTAGGTTTAAAATCTTATTTTTACACATGATGGCATTGTGTTTTGAACATACTAACTGTTAAATTATCGATTGTCGAATACACCTATGTGTTTCGATTGCCCACCACTCCGGATCCATTGTTAGCTCTAGCACACTGGCGTGCTTGTGCACCCCAGTCTTTTCTACATTTCTCTCAAATGCAGATAAAGGAGTCTGTATGGTGTTGCTGGTAATTAGGCCTGACAATAAGGTCTTTGTGAAATTGCTGGCAATGGGGTTTGTGAAATTAAATCTGTTCAGTGTTGCAGGAAATAGGATCAGTGCCATGTAACTGTCAAGCCAATGAGATCTGTGTAATGTGGTCTGAAAGAAATGCTAAATACTTCCAAGCACCATCTAGAGCAGTGGTTCCTAAACTGGGTGCCGTGGCATGCTGGGGTGCCTCGGGCCACTTGCAGGGATGCCACAAGTTGGACCAGGGCCAAATCAAATTATTTATGGTCAGTGTGATAGTTAAAGTCAGAGCTGGTGGCTGCCAATCATAACATATGTGGACAAACAAAATCATAACGTTTACCAACACCATTAACAGAATTATTCAACCAGTCTCTAGCTACAGGAGTAATTCCAGTGGTCTGGAAAAGAGCAAATGTAGTTCCACTGCACAAAAGTGAAAGCAAGGAAGAGGAAATTAACTACCAACCAGTGAGCCTTACATCAGTAGTAGGGAAATTAATAGAAATACTCTTAAATGAAAAAGTTGTAGAATATGTCAAATCTAGCAATTTACAGGATCCCAAACATCATAGATTTACTTAGCAGAGATGATGTCAAACAAATATTATTTACGTTTTTAACTGGGTAACTATAGTAATAGTTCAAGGGGGTCCATAGATGAAGCTTATCTAGACTTTTGTAAGGATTTTGACACTGTCCCACATTGCAAAATAAACTTGACAGGTTGGGATTTGCTTCTGTGATGGTTGAATGAATAATATCTTTGTTGCAGGATAGAAAAGAGAGTTGTAGTAAATGGAGTGCATTCACAGGAGGGAAATGTTACTAGAGGTGCATCCTAGGGATCTGTACTTGGACCAGTGATTTTTTATTTCTTTATTGGTGACATTACAAATGGTACTGAAGGAAAAGTATGCCTTTTTGCAGATGACACAAAGGTATGCAATAAAAAACAAATAAGTGATGACCTAGATAGACTAGAGGAATAGTCAAGAGCATGGCAACTATAGTTTAATGCCAAACAATGTAAAATCATGCACTTGGGTCTCATAAGTCCAAAGTCTAAATACAGGTTGAGTATCCCATATCCAAATATTCCGAAATACGGAATATTCCGAAATACGGACTTTTTTGAGTGAGAGTGACATAGTGGAATCTTTGTTTTCTGTGGCTCAATGTACTCAAACTTTGTTTAAAACACAAAGTTATTAAAAATATTGTATTAAATGACCTTCAGGCTGTGTGTATAAGGTGTATATGAAACATAAATGAATTGTGTGAATGTACACATACTTTGTTTAATGCACAAAGTTATTAAAAATATTGGCTAAAATGACCTTCAGGCTGTGTGTATAAGGTGTATATGAAACATAAATGCATTCTGTGCTTAGACTTGGGTCCCATCACCATGATATCTCATTATGGTATGCAATTATTCCAAAATACGGAAAAATCCGATATCCAAAATACCTCTGGTCCCAAGCGTTTTGGATAAGGGAGACTCAACCTGTATAGTATTAATGGCACTATACTGGGAACTACTGAGGAGGAAAGGGATCTAATGTAGATGCTTGGTTGCATAGAGAAAGGAATCAGCAGCAGAAAGAAAAGTAATAAGGTCACTGTACAAGTCACATTCTCATGACAGAAGGTACCAGCGGCAAATGCCATACAAACCCAAAGAAGCTAGATGAATCAGGGTAGGCGCCCTGTGGAACCCAATGTACCTCGCAGAAAGAGTGTTATCCATGGTAAGTCTACCATAACACTCCTTTTCTGCAGCAGGGTACATTGGTTTCCACATGGAAACATTAAGCAGTGCCTCAAGGGAGGGGGTGCGCCTTAGCGGATATGAGAATCTGGCGTCTAAAGGAAGCATCCTTGGAGGCGAAGGTATCAAAGACATAAAACCTAAGAAACGTGTTCACCGAGGACCACGTAGCCACCTTGCACAATTTTTCTGTGGACGCGCCACAGCGGGACGCCTATGAAGGTCCAACAGACCAAGTAGAATGGGCTTTAATAGCAGCAGGAGCTGGGAGTCCAGCCTGCGCATAAGCCATTCTAATCCACCTAGCCAAAGTTTGCTTATTCGCATGCCAGCGACGTTTGTGGAAAACCAAACAGGACAAAAAGGGTATCAGACCTCCTGATGGAGGCAGTCCACTCCACATAAATACAGAGAGCCCTAACCACATCCAAAGAACATTCTTTGGGAGATAAGTCCAAAGAGATAAAGGCCGGAACCATAATCTCTTGGTTAAGGTGAAAAGAGGAGACCACCTTAGGTAAATAACCCGGTCGAGTTCGTAGAACTGCCCGGTCACAGTAAAATATCAGAGAGGGTGGACGACAGGACAAGGCGCCTAAGTCCGATACTCATCTTGCAGAGGCAATATCCAGCAAGAACAGGACCTTGGCCGGGAGCTATTTAAGGTACACCAACTCAAGAGATTCAAATGGAGACTCTTGCAGGGCATTCAGTACAACAGTCAAATCCCATGAAGCCACAGGAGGGACATAGGGAGGTTGAATCTGAAGGACACCCTAAGTGAAAGTATGAATGTCAGGTATAGATGCAATTTTTCTCTGAAACCACACAGACAAGGCAGATATGTGAACCTTGAGGGAGGCCAGACGAAGACCTAAGTCAAGGCCTCGTTGCAGAAAAGCCATAAATCTGGAAGCTCTGAACCTAGAGACAACATAATTCTTTTCAGCACACCAGGTGAAGTAAGAATTCCAAACCCTGTAATAAATCCGGGCAGAGGCCGGTTTGCGGGCTTTCAACATAGTCTGGATAACCGCCTCAGAAAAACCTTTGGCCCTCAGGAGTGATGCTTCGAGAGCCACGCCATCAAAGCCAGTCTGGTCAGGTCTGGGTAGACACAAGGGCCCTGTATGAGGAGGTCTGGCTGCTGAGGAAGTAGAAGGGGACACCCCATCGACAGACCCTGCAGGTCTGAAAACCAATGCCGTCTGGGCCACGCTGGAGCATTTAGAAGTAGTGATCCTCCTTGTTTGAACTTCCTTAGGACCCTGGGCAGAAGTGACACTGAAGGAAACACTTAGGGCAGCCGAAAGGTCCATGGAATTGCCAGTGCATCCACAAATGCTGCATGAGGAGCCCTGGTCCGAGATCCGAAGACCGGAACCTTGCAATTGTGTTGAGACGCCATCAGGTCTACATCTGGTAGGCCCCATCTGTCCACTAGGAGTTGAAAGGATTTTTGACACTTTCTTCATTGCCATGCGGCTTCGAGTGCCGCCTCGATGGTTTATGTATGCCACCGTGCTGGCTTTGTCTTACCGTACTTGAACAGGCCTGTTCTGTACCAGAGGCAGGGCGAGAGATAGTGCGCTGAACACCACCCTCAGCTCCAGAATGTTTATTGGGAGGAGTGATTCCTCCCTGGTTCAGTGACCCTGAAAAGAGTGTTGCTCCAACACCGCACCCCATCCCCTCAGATTAGCATACGTTGTCAGCAGGACCCAGTCAGGGATCCAGAAGGGACGGCTCCTGCTTAATTGCTGGTCCTGTAGCCACCAGGTCAGCAACAGACAAACCTCCGGAGTCAAAGTGATCATGTGAAATTTGATCCGCTGATTTAGGCTGTCCCACTTGGAAAGGATTAACCTCTGTAGAGGGTGGGAATAAAATGGAGCATACTCTACCATGTCGAATGCCAACACCATCAGGCCAAGTACTTGCATCGCTAAGTGTATCGAAACTCTAGGGTGACAAAGGAAGGCTTCTTGTCTGGAAGCTTCAGGACTTTTTCTGGAGACAGAAACAGCCACTGACTGTGCATGTCCAGGAGTGCCCAAAGGTGCACCATGCTCTGAGCTAAGACCAGCAACGACTTCTTCCAATTGATAAGCCATCTGTGGGCTTGCAGAAAGGTTACCGTCAGTTGCAGATGACTGATCAGGACATCGTGGGAATTTGGCAGAATCAGCAGATCGTCCAAATTCAGCAGGATTCTGACACCCTGGCGACGGAGATGGGCCGTCATCACGGCAATGACATTGGTGAAGAGCCGAGGACCTGTAGCCAGTCCAAATGGCAAAGCCTAGAATTGATAGTGGAGGTTGCCAATAGCAAACCGCAGAAACTGATGATGCGACATGGCAATAGGTATATGCAGGTATGCATCCTGTATATCCAGGGATACTATATAGTCTCTGGGTTCCATAGCAAGTACAATTGAGCACAGTGTTTCCATACGAAACCTGGACACTCTCACAAACTTGTTCAGAGATTTGAAGTTGAGCATAGGCCAGGAGCCATTGGGTTTCGGGACTAGAAACATGGTTAAGTAATAACAATAATGTATACATACATGTGTACACAGGGAGCGCTAAATATTCATAATTATCTCATTTATTTAGACAATAAAAAATAGAATGTCAATGCACAATTTAATAATAATAAGATATATCAATTAAAAAATTAAAAACCATATCAAATGGACATCTCTCGTGGAAATAAACAACTCAGTTGCTGGAGTTAAAGGGTCCAGATTAGGCTATTTAGCCAATAATTACTGAGCAAGTCCAGAATCCTAGTGTATCGTTAATGTCACCAGCAAGTAGCTTTTAACTGTTAAAAGATGTACTGTAGCAGTCCAATGCCACTTAAATTTAAGCTCACCGCTGTTGGAAGTGTTTCCAAACTCCCATCTATTGCTGTTCAGCGGTGTCCCCGTCTCCCCTACAGGCTTACCAGTGTGCGCTGATGAACCGTGGCCGCACAGCCGGACGTCTCCGGCAGTGATGTGGAGCCTGATTTGCAGACTGGGGGAGAGAGCTGGATGCAGGCAGCACGGAGCAAAGTGGTGACGGATAGATATAAGTAGATTTCCACAGAGAAATTGTAGGTTCCTTGACGTGTTTCTCCGCTATAGGTAGAGTAGCGGTTTCATCAGAAGGTATACTCAATGTCCACTTTGGAAGATATTTATACAGTGGCCATCCAATCAAAAGGCATTGTCCATTAAATAACAGGTGTAGAATAAACAGGTAATTACTTTGATGCCTTATCCAGGATTTTGAAACACAATCAGTGTAAATAGAAATAAAACAACCTTTTTTTATCATCAATCAAAAAGTCTCCTTATAGGGAGCTCCATTAAATTTAAAAAAAAAAGAATGTTTAAGATATTAAGAGCATAAAAATATATATTAATCTATATATGGCATCGATCCGGAACATTGCACAATATACTTCAAAGGCAACCTAATATGATCATTTTGATCCAAGAGCTCTGTCTGGTGGGCTAATGCTGGAGAGCACCAATCTAGACAGATCAACCTCACAGGTTCGATTCCCATGACATTTTCTTAAAAACAATTGTGGGTATTTTTTTTTTTTTCTCTTATCTTATTATTTTGTTAACCCAAAAAGTACTTCCGAGGAAAAAGAAAATAAGAAAAGACTTTCTAATTGGCTACATTATTTATACCAGTTTGTGTTGTGAAGCAGACATAGCATAACTTAACATTGCACAATATAACCCAGTATATTTTCTTTATGACCAAGCATTCCAATAGCTTAATGGGCTAATTCAAAAGAGCACCAAAGTAGATGACTCAACCCTACAGGTTCGATTCACATATATACATTTTTCAAAAAACCGATACATACAAAATGTATATTTTGTTAATACCATATATTACATAGGATATAAGGAAAAATTAAAACAGGAAATTATGGGAGGAACCTCTAGTTAGATTTATTACACCATTCTAGGTTTTGATGCAGACATATCTTAAATTACATATATAGAGATATAATGAGGTAAATAGGTTTCCCTGATTATCGGGAGCTTAAAAGACAGAGAAGGAGAAAGAGCTTACTACTACTCCAATTTTAAGGTGATGCAAGGATTATTTGTACTAAGGAGAGCTAATTACATTGCATATGGTATATGAATACCATTTGTAGACATATGTATGTGTGTGTGCATGTAAGGCACCACTGTCGCCAAACACACACACACACACACACACACACACACACATGACCATAACCAAACATGGAGGAGGAAGGTTGGCTAACTCTCGATGGAATCTAATGAAGCAAAAATAAAGGACTCTCGCTTGCAAGGTGAAGATGTACGAATTAACAATTTTTCTAATGGGAGGGCCACAATGATTCGTCAGTAACTGGATATATTTAAACCAGCTAAGTCGAGCCATTTAAGTGGCCAAACATCAGGGAACATTCAGATCTGATTAATTACGATACTTTCATTAGATTTAGTGGGAAGGCCACAATGATTCGGCACTAACTGGATATATTTAGACCAGCTAGGCCAGGAGCCATTGGGTTTCGGGACTAGAAACATGGTTGAGTAATAACCTCTGCCTCTCTGGGACCGGCACAACCACTCCTGTACTCAGGAGAGAACTGACAACCGTTTTCAAAGCTTGCATCTTTAACGGGTCCGAAGGGAGAACCGTGGTGCAAAACTGGTGAGGGGGACATCTCTTGAAAGACACAGCGTACCCGTGAGGGACAACTTCAAGTACCCATGTGTCTGAAGTGGTCTTAACCAGACCTGGGTGAACTGTAGAAGTCGGCCTCGCACCCTGGGGTCCCCTAGGGGGAGGCCCGTCCCATCATGCAACAGGCTTGTCTTGTTTAGAAGCAAGTTGACGGGCCGTCCAGGATTGTTTCGCCTTAGGCTTGGTGGTTTTGGGAGCACAAGATTGTCTTTTTTCAGGGTTGCCCAGTGCAGCACCCCTGTTAAGTGACTTGCTGCTGCAGGCACCAACTCAAAAACTGATCTCTCAGTGCCTGGAGACGGGGTTATAGAGGAGGCCCCAATGCATCCTGGGACAGCCTAAAACTTTAGCCTGTTGGTGCCTCTGGATCAAGATCCACTCTACACCCCGATGTTTCCCTGTGGAAACCAATGTACCCTCCTGCAGAAAGTATCATTGTGGATTTGCCCATATTGCATAATGCAGCAATTTGAATAACTGAAATTGAATCATTGTTCAGTCGTGAGCAGGGGGCACAAGTACACGAGTCTCCATGAATCGCATCATCCAACCCCTGGATTGTCCACTTCTCCAGGGATCCCATTATTTGTAACTCTTGTGGACATCCTGGGGGAGTATGTACGTATGGTGCATTGTATCATTCACCTTTGTAAGTAGGGGTTATATGGAACTATTGGGTCTATACTTTATGCAATGTGGTTGACAATTACACATAGCAACACTGACATGAACAGACTGTGTAGCCATATGGATATGCAGACATAGAAGCTTTCACAAAGACAAGGATAAATATATTTTACAGTAACAGACGAAAAACAATAAAATCTGAAAACAAAATTACGAAAATACCTCATCACCCTGCCATTTTAACCCTTTCACTAACAAATTTACACAGGGCAATTACACACACATCACAGTAAAACAAGGAAAATTATAAGGTGTAACCATGATCATCCAATCTCTATTATCTATATCACAGGTCACATCACATCTATATCACAGGACCCCCACACAGTGCATGTTTTGCAGGTAACCCAGCAGGTGCACAGGTGTATTAATTACTCACTAACACATTTTAAAAGGTCCACAGGGGGAGCTAATTATTTCAGTTGTGATTCTATGAGGAGACCTGCAAAACATGCACTGTGTGGGGTCCTGAGGACCGAGTTTGAGAACCTGTGATCTATATGAAAATCTGACAAACTCCTCTTTGCAATGGCTGACAAATAAATGAGTGTTCTGTCTACTGTACGCTGAGACAGATAGGGTGGTGTGTTCTTCTTCCAAGGTGATTTTCAAGAAGTGGATAAATGCTCTCTGAGGAAAACAATCATTTTAACCTGTGCTAATGTTCAGACTCAACCAAACTAGGACAATATTACACTTAAAAGGACATGTAGAGGGGACTAATGGCATATAAGGGGCATGTGGAGGGGACTGTTGGTACTAAAAGGGGCCTGTAGAGGGGACTGATGGCAAATAATAGGCATGTGAAGGGGACTGATGGTGCATAAGGGGCATGTAGAAGGGACTTAATGCACTTTAGGTACAGTACATGTGGAGGGGATTGATGGCATAAAAAGTAAATATTGGGAAGTCTACGGGGCATGTGTAAGTGGCATGTAGAGGAGTAAATTCTTATGGGAATGTAGAACACTAAATTTTTTAAATACATATTCTTTTAAAAACAGATTGTACAAAGAAAAATCCACAGAATTCTGTATTTACTACTTACAGGGATGAATATCAGTCATATAACCAATATACTGTATAATGAAATTGTTTTGTTTACTTTGGTTCTGATATTCACAATGTTGTTGAATGTGAAAATATCCAGTGGATGACTAATTAAGGAAGTCAATAGGTAGACACAACAAAAGTTTTTTTTTTTAAATTAGATATAAATAGTGTATATATAGTGCAGGTGTTTACTAGAAAGAAAAAAAAACAGGTGTAAATGATTGCAGTTTTACAAATACGGGCATACTCGCACAAAGTCCCACACCACTGGCAGCTCGCAGACTATTACATTTAGCCCATATCTGGCCGACTCAGGGACTGACTACTGCATGGTGTGTGCGCCATGCATGTTGGGACTCTTGATCCATTCATGCCAGGGGTGAATTGGGATGGAAAACCAGGATGAGAAACTTATGGGGTGTGGGGTCTTTAGAGGGGGTGGGGTATGTTGGATGTTGGGGGGTGGGACCCCTCTTTACAGGGCCTGATTCTGAGGTGGACACAGTTGCGGCCTTCCTTGCGTCTTTCGCTGCAGTTGCATCAGCGACTTCAAGCTAATGACACTACAATGCCATTCACTGGTGTACATCCATGCGTCAGAATGTGCAAGGACTGAGACACCACTGTCAGTGACTACAGATGCTGCAGTCATGCTTTGTGCTTCTTCAGATGCCACCATTGGTCGCACCATTGAAACTTTCACCCGCCTTATCCTAGGTGCAGATCATCCATCTGAGTATGGCCTCCAATGTGAGCAATTCAGCATCTCAGTATACATCCACTCTCAGCTACACACCCATACTACAATATATCTTTATCTGATTAGCCAACCCCCTGTAACCACCAACACATTTCTAATGTACTTCTTGGTGCATCTGAATCTGTCCAGCAACTCCATATGAGCAGTGCAACTCAAACACATGTGCAAACACACAAGCTATGGGTAAAGATGGGTCCACTAGGAGCCATGGGCACTTTAAGAATTTGATAGTGTTGGCTGGCTCCTCCCTCTATGCCCCTCCTACCAGACTCAGTCTAGGAAACTGTTCCCGAGAAGATGGACATACTTTGAGAGAAGGATAAAAGGATAGTGGTGAGATTCCGAACCAGCACACACAACAAAAGGAAAGCAATGCTAACCAAACTTGAAACAGGAACAGCAACAGCTGAACAAACCAGAATACTTAACCAAGTAACAGTGCAGGAAGAACGAAGCACTGGGCGGGAGCCCAGTATCCTCTACGGACTATGGGGGTAATTCCAAGTTGATCGCAGCAGGAATTTTGTTAGCAGTTGGGCAAAACCATGTGCACTGCAGGGGAGGCAGATATAACATGTGCAGAGAGAGTTAGATTTGGGTGGGTTATTTTGCTTCTGTGCAGGGTAAATACTGGCTGCTTTATTTTTACACTGCAAATTAGATTGCAGATTGAACACACCACACCCAAATCTAACTCTCTCTGCACATGTTAAAAATGCCTCCCCTGCAGTGCACATGCTTTTGCCCAACTGCTAACAAAATTCCTGCTGCAATCAACTTGGAATTACCCCCAGTGAGAAAAGGATTTACGGGTAGGTAATTAAAATCCTATTTTCTCTTACGTCTTAGAGGAAACTGGGGATCCATTTAGAACCATGGGGAAGTACCAAAGCTCCCAAACTGGGTGGGAGAGTGCTGAGGATCCTGCAGAACTGATTGACCAAACTGAAGGTCATCAGAGGCCAAAGTATCGAACTTGTAGAACTTTGCAAACGTGTTTGAACCTGACCAAGTAGCTGCTCAGCAGAGCTGTAAGGCCGAGACATCCCGGGCAGCCGCCCGAGATGAACCCACCGTCCTAGTCAAGTGGGCCTGTACAGATTTAGAAACCTGCAATCCTGCCGTGGAATAAGCATGCAGGATAGTGAGCCTGAACTAGCGTGCAATTGAAGCAGGACACCCAATCTTATTGGGATCGTAAAGAACAAACAGCAAGTCCGATTTCCTGTGACAAGCTATTCTCTTCACCAGTGCCGTTACTAGACATTTTAGCACTGTGTGCAAGAAACGGCATCGGCGCACCCCCCCCCCCCTTAATGTAAGCTGGCGACAGTGCGCGGCGCAAAATATATAGGGGCATGGCTTCACGGGGAAGGGGTGTGGCCACAACATAATACCAATTCATATAATGGTGCACAGTAGTCTCCATTATTCAAATTACGCTGCACAGTAGCGCCACTACACCAGGTAGAGCCCCTTTTTCACATTACGGCGGACAGATTCCCCTTTTTACACATTACGGCAGACAGCGTCCCCCTTTTTAACATTACTGCGGACAGTTTCCCTTTTTACACATTACGGCAGACAGCGTCCCTTTTTTACACATTACGGCAGACAGCGTCCCCCTTTTTACACATTACGGCAGACAGCGTCCCCCTTTTTACACATTACGGCAGACAGCGTCCCCCTTTTTACACATTACGGCAGACAGCGTCCCCCTTTTTACACATTATGGCAGACAGCGTCCCCCTTTTTACACATTACGGCAGACAGCGTCCCCTTTTTACACATTACGGCAGACAGAGTCCCCTTTTTTACACATTACAGTAGCAGAGTCCACGCATTCCCCCCGGTTTTGCACGAAAGAGAGAGTGAATGAGTGAGTGAGTGAGTGAGTGAGTGTGTGTGTGTCTGCTCTGGAGTGAGTAAGTGTGTGTGTGTGTATGTGTGTGTTCTGTCAGTCACCTGGAGGTGGTTGCAGCATCCAGGCGCAGAGCCTCTCCTGGGGTCCGGGACACATGATGCGGTGATGCTACAAGCAGCATGAGAGCGGGTCCGGGGCCAACCTCCGACAGCGCTCCACACCCTGCCAGCAGCAGACAGCCAGCAGTAGTCCCATTCTCCTGCACTCACAGCGGGACTCCTGGCGGCAGCGGGACACGGGGCAGCTGTTTGTTGATAGATTTGGCTACAGCCGCGCTCCCCTCACATGCAGAGGCGGGAGGCAAGCGGCGGTGCCGGCCTGGGACTGTCACTACTGACAGTAGTTCTGGCCGTACGGGTAGGTGTGCTGCCAGATGGTGCGCCTTGCCCACATTTGCGCTGTGGGCAAGGCGCCCTCGGCACACACCTAGTTACGGCACTGCTCTTCACATACCCCTTCAAAGCCCTCGCAACATCCGAAGACTTTGAAGTAACAGAGGTGTCAGTAATCACCGGAACCACAATAGGTTGGTTGATGTGAAACGCAGACACCACCTTTGGAAGCAATTGCTGACGAGTCCTCAGTTCAGCTCTGTCCTCATGGAAAATTAAATAGGGTCTCTTGTGAGACAATGCCCCCAGCTCCGACACACGTCTTACTGAATCCAAGGCCAACAGTGTGATGGTCTACCACGTAAGATATTTTACGTCCACCTTCTGTAACGGTACAAACCAGTCCGATTGGAGGAACTGCAGCACCAAATTGACATCCCATGGTGCCGTGGGAGGCACAAAAGGGAGATGGATGTGCAGAACCCCTTTCAAGAACATCTGGACCTCAGGGAGAGAAGCCAATTGTTTTTAAAAGAAAATGGACAAGGCGTAATCTGGACTTTTATGGAGTCAAGACGTAGGCCCTCATCCACAACTGACTGCAGAAAAAGCAGGAAATGTCCCAGATGAAATTCCACCGCAGGATATTTTCTGCTCTCACACCAAGATATGTATTTTTCCAAGTACGATGGTAATGTTTAGACTTAACCCCCTTCCTGGCTTGGATCATATTCGGGATGACCTTGTCAGGGATGCCTCTCCTGGCTAGAATCAGCCGTTCAACTTCCATGCCATCAAACGTAGCCATGTTAAGTCTTGATAGATGAATGGGCCCTGTTGCAGAAGATCCTCACGAAGAGCTAGAGGCCACGGATCTTCGAGGAGCAGGTTCGCGTACCAGGCCCTTCTTGGCCAGTCCGGAGCAATGAGAATTGCTTGAACCTTTTCCCTTTTTATTCTTTTCAGAATTCTTGGAATCAGCGGAAGTGGAGGAAACACGTACACCAGCTGATAGACCCATGGAGTTGTCAGAGCGTCCACTGCCACTGCCTGTGGGTCTCTCGACCTGGAACTATTCCGCTTGAGCTTCTTGTTGAGACGAGAGGCCATCATGTCAATTTGTGGACATCCCCATCAACGTGTCAAGCACCTGAACACCTCCAGGTGAAGGCCCCACTCCCCCGGGTGCAGGTCGTGTCTGCTGAGGAAGTCTGCTTCCCAGTTGTCTACTCCCGGGATGAAGACCGCCGACAATGCCACAGCGTGTTTTTCTGCCCAGAGGAGAATTCTTGATACCTCTGACAGTGCTGCTCTGCTTTTTGTTCCACCCTGTTGGTTTATGTACGTTACTGCCATCACATTGTCCGACTGAACCTTAATGGCCCGATCTTGAAGAAGATATGAGGCCTGCAGAAGGGCATTGTATATAGCCCTGAGTTCCAGAATGTTGATTGGAAGGACAACTTCCTGACTTGACCATCTTCCTTGAAACTGCTCCCCCTGGGTGACTGCTCCTCAACCTCGGAGGCTTGCGTCTGTGGTTAACAGAATCCAATTCTGAATCCCGAACCGTTGGCCCTCGATTAGGTGAGAAGTCTGTAGCCACCACAGAAGGGAGATCCTGGCCTTTGGCGACAGACGGATCCTCTGGTGCACGTGAAGATGCGATCCGGACCATTTGTCCAACAGATCGAGCTGGAAGGGTCTTGCATGAAACCTTCCGTACTGAAGAGCCACGTAAGAGGCCACCATTTTCCCCAGAAGGCGAATGCATAGATGCACCGATATCCAGGTTGGTTCCAGGACTTTCGACTGGATTACCAATGCCTTTTCCAATGGCAGAAAAACTTTCTGCAACTCTGTGTCCAGTATCATTCCCAGAAATGGGAGCCTCAGAGTTGGCTCTAAGTGAGATTTCGGAAGATTTAGAATCCACCCTTGATCCAGGAATAGTTTGGTTATGAGGCCAATGCTGTCCAGCAACCTTTCCCTGGACGGTGCCTTTATCAGAAGATCGTCCAGGTACGGAATTATGTTCACTCCCTGCTTGCGAAAGAGAAACATCATCTCTGTCACACCTTGGCGAACACACTCGGTGCCGTGGAGAGACCAAATGGCAGGGCCTGGAACTGGTAGTGACAGTTCTGCAGTGCAAACTGTAGATAAGCCTGGTGAGGCGGCTAGATCAGAATGTGAAGGTAAGCATCCTTGATATCCAGAGACTCTAGGAATTCCCCCTCCTCCAGACCCGAGAGCACCACTCTCAGAGATTCCATCTTGAATTTGAACACTAGTAAGTATGGGTTCAACAATTTTAGAGTTAAAATCGGCCTTACCGAACCGTCCAGTTTTGGTACTACAAACAATTTGGAACAATAGGGGTGATTCAGAGTTGATCGCAGCAGCAAATTTGTTAGCAGTTGGGCAAAACCATGTGCACTGCAGGGGGGGGGGGGGGGGGCAGATATAACATTTGCAGAGAGAGTAAAGGCCCATACACACTTGACGATTCACACGTCGTTAACGACTTCCCTTGAACTTCCCTTGAACAGCTGAGCAAACGACATGAGCATACACACTACCAACGACCAAAGACCATGCATCGTTGAAGCATCCAAGCTGAACAGTTTATTAAAATAATGAGCTGGGAACAGGGCTGGTGAACAGTGGCTTGGTCGTTGGTCGTTCACACCATACACATTCAACTACGTCTCGGGTCGGTAACGACCATAGTGGAAATTGAGCATACATGCTCCACAGATAAGCGAGGGTCGTTAACGTCCCGAGGGGCCGCGCATCGGTGGTCGTCGGATGCATACACACCTGACGATATAATGAACGACGTCGTTGATGAAGGCTGAAATGAACGACATCGCTCATTTTATCGTCAAGTGTGTATGGGCCTTTAGATTTGGTGGGTTATTTTTTTTCTGTGCAGGGTAAATACTGGTTGCTTTATTTTTACACTGCAATGTAGATTTCAGTTTGAACACACCCCACCCAAAACTAACTCGCTCTGCACATGTTGTATCTGCCCCCCTGCAGTGCACATGGTTTTGCCTAACTGCTAAAAAATTTGCTGCTGCGATCAACTCTGAATTACCCCCAATATCCCTTGTTTTGGAGATGAGGTGGAACTGGAACAATGACCTGAGTCTGTACCAGTTTTTGGATGGCATCTTGTAAGGTTATACTTGCCTCTTGTGAAGCTGGTAAGCCTGATTTGATGAATCTGTGAGGTGGGAACTCCTGAAACTCCAGTCTGTAGCCCTGGTAAATTAGATCTATGACCCAGGGATCCTGGCATGATGTTATCCAGATGTGACTGAAAAACTTTAGTCGGGCTCCCACCTGCCAGTCCTCCAGGCATCGCGGTCCACCGTCATGCTGAAGGCTTTGAGGAAGCAGAGCTAGAGCTCTGTTCCTGAGAACCGGCAGCTGCTGGTTTGCGTGGATTTTCCTCTAGCGCCTCTGGTGGCTGTAGAAGTACATCTGGTTTTGCCCTTAAACTTGGCAGTCGAAAGGACTGTAGATTAGGTCCTGAGTAGGCCTTCCTGGCTGGGGGAGCTGCAGAAGGAAGATACGTAGACTTACCCGCAGTAGCTGTGAAGATCCATTTGACTAGCTCGTCTCCAAACAAGGCCTCTCCTGTAAATGGTAGGCCTTTCCACGCCTTTCCTGGAGTCCGCATCAGCAGTGCACTGGCATAGCCACAAGCCCTTGCGTGCTGACACTGCCATAGCGGTGGTGCGTGCATTAAGCAAACCAATCTCTTTTATGGCTTCCACCATAAAGTTTGCAGAGTCCTGTATATGCTGCAGGAGTAAAACAACAACCCCCCTAGACAAGGAATCTAACCCCTCAATTAGGTTACCTGACCATTTAGCAATGGCTTTTGTGATCTACGCACATGCAATAGTGGGTCTCTGGTCCACCCCGGCAGCTGTGTACAATGATTTGAGTGTAGTCTCAATTTTATGATCAGCCATATCTTTTAGGGAGGCTTCACCAGGGACAGGCAATACAATTTTTTGCGACAGCCTAGAGACTGATGCTTCCACTATCAGTGGATTTTCCCATTTTTTCCTATCCTCCAAAAGGAAAAATAAGAGCAAGCTTTTAGGGATTTGAAATTTCTTATCAGGATTAACCCATGGTTCTTCAAACAGGGTATTCATTTCATTTGACGCCGGAAAAGTGACTAAGGACTTCTTTTTTACATTGAAATAAGATTCCTCACACTCCTCTGACACCATATCAGGAATTTGCAGAACATCTCTGATAGCCTCTATAAGAGCCTCTGTTCCCTGTGACAGAATAGCATCCCCCCCCCGCCCCACTCCAAATCCACCTCACCCTCCTCCATGTCTGACCCGTCAGAGTCAGACTGCAGGATATGGGCCAGAGATCGTTTTTGCGGACAAATGGGAGGGGATTTAGACGCTGGTTTGGGGACTGAGTCTCTATACATAAACTCATCCACAGTTTGTCTTAAGTATTAAGTCTCTTTCTCATTGCGGGATAGTTTTGTAGAAATACTGTATTTGAAATCATTCCATTAATAGAATTAACCCACTCCGGTTCAGCCCCGCTATTCTGGGAAGGTGTACTGCCCTGAGTACCCAGTAGTGAGCTCCCTGGTGAAGAGGAACACGCCGCTGTACAATGGCCCTCATTCCGAGTTGATCGGTCGCAAGGCGAATTTAGCAGAGTTACACACGCTAAGCCGCCGCCTACTGGGACTGAATCTTAGCTTATCAAAATTGTGACCGATGTATTCGCAATATTGCGATTACTAACTACTTAGCAGTTTCAGAGTAGCTCCAGACTTACTCTGCCTGTGTGATCAGTTCAGTGCTTGTCGTTCCTGGTTGACGTCACAAACACACCCAGCGTTCGCCCAGGCACTCCCACCGTTTCCCCGGCCACTCCTGCGTTTTTTCCGGAAACGGTAGCGTTTTCAGCCACACGCCCCTGAAACGCCGTGTTTCCGCCCAGTAACACCCATTTCCTGTCAATCACATTACGATCGCCGGAGCGAGGAAAAAGCCGTGAGTAAAAATACTATCTTCATAGTAAAGTTACTTGGCGCAGTCGCAGTGCGAATATTGCGCATGCGTACTAAGCGGAATTTCACTGCGATGCGAAGAAAATTACCGAGCGATCAACTCGGAATGAGGGCCAATAAACACACTATTTGCCTGATATACACACACACACACACACACACACACACACACACACAACGGTTAAGCACAATTAACCCACAAAGAGCTCTTCAGGGAGACACAGAGAAATTTGGAGCCAGCCCCCACCGCGCCCTTATCGCTAATGCCAAGCTTAGCCGGGTCGCAGACTAAGTACCCTGATAGAGGACTTAGTACACTAATAATCGCTTCCCCCTGCTATGACCCCCTGGTACCGCTGAGGTAATCTGGAGTCAGCGTCTGTGTCCACAGCAGAGGGAAAATGGCGCTGGTGAGCTGCTGGATCTGCTCATAGTGAAGGCCCCGCCCGTTCAATGGCGCACGGTCTTCCTGCTTTTTTTATACTGGCTGAGGTAATCTGGTGCTTAAAATGGAGTTTTAAGGCTGTTTTTGCCAGTGTGGGTACTGTGTACAGTGTACGAGACGCAGCTGTGTACTGTGTCTGGAGACGCATTCCGCCCCGGTTAGAAGCCATGTGTCTCTGTACCCTCATGCTGCCATAATGGGACGCTGGCAGAGTACTCACCACTCTTCATTCTTCTGGCTCTGTTAGGGGTGGCGGCTTGCTGCGGGAATGTACGCTCGCCGTGGTGGGGCTTGCGAATAGTTCCCCCAGGAGCTCAGTGTCCTGTCAGCGGGGAACGGGATCATTAACCCTTCAAGAGGTTGGGCTGTTCCCCCTTTCCCCCCTAAGTCCCACGAAGCAGGCAGGCTGGTGCCAATCAGCCCTGCCTGAACATAACAAACATATAAAATAAATGCAGAAAACTCTACAGGAGCTTCCATAAGTGTGGCCGGCTTCTCCGGGCACATTTTCTAAACTGAGTCTGGTAGGGGGGGCATAGAGGGAGGAGCCTGCCCACACTATCAAATTCTTAAAGTGCCCATGGCTCCTAGTGGACCCATCTATACCCCACGGTACTAAATGGAACCCCAGTATCCTCTAGGACGTAAGAGGGGAAAAAATATTATTTATATATATATATATATATATATATAGGTATCACATTATGGTTAAGCACTAGGGGAAGGTTTAGGGTTAAGTGTAGGGAATAGGGATAAGGGGAGAATACTCACCAGAATGCTGTTATTCCGACATATGTATCAGAACTGCTTCTCATGTGACTGCCAGGACCTGGAAGATAATGCCACAGATGCCGCTGCTACTGGGAGCAGGTTATACATCACTAGTCCACTGCAACTGTCCCTCTCCTTCACACTGGCTGACTGCGATCGCTACTTCCCTGCTCCTGGCGCACTTCCGCCAGGGAGCAGCGAGGGAGCAATCGTGGCCAGCCAATGTGAAGGAGAGGGACATCTGCAGCGGCACCGCCACCACCAATTACATTGCGCTGCTGTGGCTCCCGAGTACCCCTCCCTCCTCCTCCTCCCCTGCCCCCGGAGCAGCTCCTCCCTGGTGGTAGCACAAGGCTTGTAATGAGTTCCACGATCGCTCTCTCCCGCTCTATGCTACCACCACCAGCAGCCAGACATCGGACCCTCTAATGCTCAGCGGTGGCAGGCGGTGTTAAGCAAAACTGCTGGGGCTGGGGGCATATGTGTATCTTGCACTGGGGGCATATGTGTACCTGGCACTGCACACAATGCATATTCCATAATGTGTAAAAGGGGACTCTGCCTGCCGTAATGTGTAAAATGGGCTCTACCTTATATAGTGGCGCTACAGTGCGGCATAATTTGTATAACGGAAACTACTGTGCACCGTAATATGAATAGGTATTATTTTGCAGCCACACCCCTTCCCCTTGAAGCCATACCCTATATGTTTTGCGCTCGCCTCCAGAGTGCACTGGCCCTATTTTAAATAAGGAGGGGAGGGGGGCGATGCTACTTCTTCAACGCAGCGCTAAAATGTCTAGTTACGGCACTGTACTTTAGTGCAGGTTGAATAGCATAGTGCTGATGCAAAGTAGTAACAAGCAGGTGAGTATGATATTCAGCATGTGGAGAGAGTCTCTTACTGCAAGTGGTTGTAGGAGCAGAGTGTAGCTGAAGACAAACTGGGTGGGTGGTGCCTGTAGTTCCACGGAAGAGTTTGACACAAGGGGATCTCAGGAGACGCTGTGCACTTGAGGCTTTATACCCCCTGGTCAGCAGGCATTGGATGATTGAGTCATGTGTGCAGACACAGCGCAGGATTGGATGTGACAGAGTCAGCTGACCGCCCGTGTCATGGCAGCACCCATGCAGTACAGATGGCGGGAACACGCAAGATGAAATTCAGGGGTGCGCTGAGGTAGTGGATTCTGTGCACCGCGGACAGGGTACACATGCAGCATTAAGATGGGAGCGTGACCCGCGGAGGCCCGCGTATCAGCGTGCTGGTAAGTGATACACAGCTGAACACGGATTCCTGACAGCTACCCTGCACCCCCTTCCCTGTACATACTTCCACTGCTACCCTGCACCTCCTCTCCTCACGCACTACATTACACTACCACTGCTACCCTGCATCCCCTCTCACCACACACACTACCGCCACTACCCAGCACCCCTCTCCCCACACAAACTACATTACAGTACTGCTGCTACCCTGGACCACACCCCCCACCCCACACACACACTACCGCCGCTACCCAGCACCCCTCTCCCCACACAAACTACATTACAGTACCGCTGCTACCCTGGACCCCACACACAACACTGCCACTACCCTACACCGTCTTTGTCCGCACACACTACACTATCGCTGCTACCCTGCATCCCTCTCTCCATACACTACACTTACCTTTTCTGGCTGGCTTTTATCCTCATGCTGAAGCTGGCCCAACGGTTAGAGAATGCAGCAGCGGGTAACGAGCGACGGAGCAGGTGAACATTTCCCTTTTTATTTTCTCCCACCGCTGGGTTTTTAAAGCGGAAAACCCAACCTTCAGCACACACTGTTAATATCGCACTTCTGCCCCCTCCCCCACCTGCAGCAAACTTAATTTGCCCCATCCCAGCACATATTAATATGACCCCCCCAGCACACATGAATATGATACTACCCCCCCATATCCCCAGCGCACATGAATACGATATTACCCCCCCATATCCCCAGCGCACATGAATATATATGATACTACACCCCCCCTTATCCGCAGCGCACATTAATATATATATGATACTACCCTCCATATCCCAAGCGCACGTGAATATATATGATACTACCCCTCCATATTCCCAGCGCACATGAATTTATATGATACTACCCTCCCATATCCCCAGCGCACCTGAATATATATGATACCACCCCCCCATATCCCCAGCGCACATGAATATATATGATACTACCCCCCCCATATCCCCAGCGCACATGAATATATATGATACCACCCCCCCATATCCCCAGCGCACATGAATATATATGATACTACCCCCCATATCCCCAGCGCACATGAATATATATGATACTACCCCCCCCATATACCCAGCGCACATGAATATATGTAACACCCTGCATCAGTAAAGTAATAATATAGGTGGTCACATAGATACATGATAGTGATAAAGGTAAAAATAGGATTTTAATACCTACCGGTAAATCCTTTTCTCCTAGTCCGTAGAAGATGTTGGGGACTCCAAAAGGCCATGGGGTATAGACGGGATCCGCAGGAGACATGGGCACACTATAAGACTTTTACTGGGTGTGAACTGGCTCCTCCCTCTATGCCCCTCCTCCAGACCTCAGTTATAGGAACTGTGCCCAGGGAGACGGACATTTCGAGGAAAAGGATTTTTGTTAAGTAAGGGTGAGATACATACCAGCTCACACCACAAACACACCGTACAACTGGATTAGCAGGAATACCAGATAACAGTATGAACAAAAAACAGCAACAAGCTGAACATAACCGATACACAACCTTCGTGTAACCGAAACCAACAATACAACTGCAAGTAACAGTACGCACTGGGATGGGCGCCCAGCATCCTCTACGGACTAGGAGAAAAGGATTTACCGGTAGGAATTAAAATCCTATTTTCTCTTACGTCCTAGAGGATGCTGGGGACTCCAAAAGGACCATGGGGTCTATACCAAAGCTCCAGACCGGGCGGGAGAGTGCGGACGACTCTGCAGCACCGATTAAGCAAACATGAGGTCCTCATCAGCCTGTCACAACTGAGGGCCTGAGCTGACGGAAGGCAGCCTCAGTTGTAGGGGCTGAGATGTACCGGAACCTGGGAGGTTGTATCAGACCCCTGGACATGTAAGTAACATGAATAGAAACCGCCCGAAGGCGTGACCACGACAACTTGAGTAAAAGTCAATGATATTTATTTATGACAAACTCCATGCATCACAGTAGCAGTAAAAAGTAACATAAAAATCAGCAGAGAAATAATAATACAGTTCCTGGGTACTACAGGGTGGCAGGGGCCACAGAGCTCTGGTGGTATGAGACAGTTCTTATTATCTGCAAGTTGGAAAGTCCTTACCAGGCTCAACTGTAGCAATGAGGAAAGCCCAGGATCGTACCAGCTGGTGTTCCAGGGAAAGCTGGACTGCTGTAGATAAAATGCTGCTGTGGGTATTGGTTAGAACCAGACAGGTGTTGGCACGGAGTGGATACTGGCTGGAACCAGTTAAATAATAAATAAAGCTTGAGAGCGATGCAATGTAGATGAAATGTAGAATTTGAGAGCGGAGAAATAATAATACCGGTGGAGAGTGGTAAACTGCAGAAAGGACACCGGCCCTTTAAGAGAAGCTGTACACTGCTGGAAGCTGAGCTGGAAGCAGGTGATGTTGTAGCTGGAAACAGGTGAGTCCAGTATGGATCGGAGAGTCAGGCTACACCGCAGATGGAATGCTGGTGCGGGTCTCTATAGCAGAAGTCTGGAGACAGGAGCTGGAACCTGGAAGACATTCACAGAAGAGAGACAAACTGGAACTAGGTTTGACAACCAAAGCACTGACGCCTTCCTTGCTCAGGCACAACCTATTTATACCTGCAGCAAGGAAGGCATTGGCTAGGCAATTATGCAAATTAATAATACAGACAGCAGATTGGTGAATATGATCAGATGACAGAATCCAAGATGGCTGCGCCCATGCAGACACTTGGAGGGAAGTTTGGTTTGTAATCCATGTGGTCTGGAAAACAGTAATGGCGGCGCCGGCCACCGGAGACAGGAGACGCCAGGCTGACAGGTGCACATCCAACCACGCGGACACAGCGGAGGCCGCGGCTGACGTAATCGCCACTCTGAATGCAGAAGCTCAGGAACGGCGGCGGAGGCCGCGGGAGACGCCATGCCAGATGTATAAGGCGTTACTGTGACAGCGTCCAGAGAGACAGGAGAGGATGCAGGAATATGCACATCAGGATAACAGATGGGATCCGGTCCTGGAGCACTGAGCCAGCCTTAGGAGGCATCTGATGGGTAAGAAATGGCGTCCAGATACCCGGATCGTGACACAGCCAGGGTATCAAACTTGTAGAACTTAGCAAAAGTGTTTGAACCCGACCACGTAGCTGCTCGGCACAGCTGAAGTGCCGAGACCCCTCGGGCAGCCGCCCAAGATGAGCCCACCTTCCTGGTAGAATGGGCCTTTACCGACTTCGGCAACGGCAACCCAGCCATAGAATGAGCGTGCCGAGCAGCTACGTGGTCGGGTTCAAACACTTTTGCTAAGTTCTACAAGTTTGATACCCTGGCTGTGTCACGATCCGGGTATCTGGACGCCATTTCTTACCCATCAGATGCCTCCTAAGGCTGGCTCAGACTGTACCTGGTGAGAGTCTGTTACTGCTGGAGCGGCGCTGGTGTCCGGCAGCACCGCACTTGTAATCAGACTCAAAATAAACTACAGCTCCCAGCAGCCCTTGTTGCTGGGAGTTCCGGGCAGTAAGGGCTGCTGGGAACTGTAGTTTTTTTTGTGAGTCTGATTACAAGTGCGGTGCTGCCGGACACTAGTCTGATCACTAGTGCAGTGCGGTGCTGCCGGACACCGGCGCTGCGCCGGCAGTAACAGACTCTCACCAGGTACACAGCAATTGTTATATAGCACAGTGCTATAGATCTATTTGTTGTTGAAGATAATAAAAAAGTGTCAGTGTTTGGGAGAAGGGACTGTAGTACCTGGAAAACTACACGATTTTCATGCATGTTAGATGTACGTAAGTAGTATGTAAGCGAAAACTTTAACTTGCTGAGTGTAATAAAGAAAATACATATCTTACCTATTTCAAGGCCATGTTCAAGGAAATATATATCAGTTAATTGTATAATTGATCATTTTATCTTGGAAGTGATGGCACCCTGATGTTTTTTCTAACAGGAAGCACTTCTACCATTCAACTAATGGTGTTTGGTTAATGACTGGGTCCATTTGAGGCTCATCTCACAGCAGCTCATTAGCATTTCATCCAGGATGTAGTCAAGATGCCGGCGTTTGGCATCCCGGCGGTCGGAAAGCTGACGCCAGCATCCCGAAACTGCTCGGAATGCTGATGCTGGCATCCCAACATAGATAGCAAGGCAGAATGCCAAAATTCGGATCGAGTTGGTGTCAAAGTCTCCACTGGCAAGCCACGTAGGAGGGATAGGGTTAGGCTGTGAGGGCGGGAGGGATAGGGTTAGGCTGCAGGGAGGGAGATTAGGAAGGGTGGGTTAGGGTTAGGCACCACTGAAGAGGCTTTTGGGAGGAGGGGCCGGGTTAAGGTCAGGCTATGGGAAAGGTGGGTTAGGGGGGAGGGATGGTGTAACGTGAATATGAGACACTACTCTGCGGTGTAATGTGAATGAGGGACACTACTGTGTGGCATAATTTGAATTGGAAGTACTATTGTGTCCACGCCCTTCCCCCACAAAACCATGCCCCATTTCCAATACTCACACCTTATTCCAAATGTGTGTAGGGGGGCGCCAGTCCCTTACATTGCCAGGGGCGCTCGGACCCCTAGATACACCCCTGCCCTTGTTCATCTTATGATCCTCAACACTCTTGGAATGAGAGGAAGTGGAGGGAACACATACACCGACTAAAACACCCACGGAGTTACCAGGGCGTCCACTGCACTGGCTTGGGGGTCCCTTGACCTGGAACAATACCTCGGAAGCTTCTTGTTGAGGCGAGACGCCATCATATCTATTTGAGGAATTCCCCAACGCCTTGTCACTTCTGCAAATACCTCTTAATGAAGGGCCCACTCTCCTGGATGGAGATCGTGTCTGCTGAGGAAGTCTGCTTCCCAGTTGTCCATACCCGGAAAGAAAACTGCTGACAGAGCGCTCACGTGCTTTTCTGCCCAGCGGAGAACTCTTGTGGCCTCCGCCATTGCCGCTCTGCTCTTTGTTCCGCCCTGGTGGTTTACGTACGCCACCGCTGTTATGTTGTCCGACTGAATCAGGACAGGTAGACCTCGAAGAAGGTTTTTCGCTTGCAGAAAGCCGTTGTAAATGGCTCTTAACTCCAGAACATTTATGTGGAGACAAGATTCCTGGCTTGACCATTTTCCCTGGAAACTTCTTCCTTGTGTGACTGCACCCCAGCCTCGGAGACTTGCATCCGTGGTCAGTAGGACCCAATCCTGGATTCCGAACCTGCGTCAGTCTAGAAGGTGAGAACTTTGCAGCCACCACAGGAGTGAAATTCTGGTCCTGGAAGATAGACTTATTTTCCGGTGCATGTGCAGGTGAGACCCGGACCATTTGTTCAGCAGGTCCCACTGAAACATCCGGGCATGAAACCTGCCAAACGGAATGGCTTCGTAAGCCGCAACCATCTTCCCTAGCACTCGAGTGCATTGATGAATCGACACTCTTGCCGCTTTCAGAATCTCTTTGACCATGGTCTGGATTTCCAGAGCTTTTTCCGCTGGAAGAAACACTCTCTATAGTTCCGTGTCTAGGATCATGCCCAAGAAGGGCAGCCGAGTTGTCGGGATCAACTGAGACTGGCAAATTTAGAATCCAACTATGATGTTGCAGAACCGTCAGGGAGAGTTCCACATTTCTTAGTAACTGCTCTTTCGATCTCGCCTTTATCAGGAGATCGTCCAAGTACCGGATAATTGTGACACCCTGCTTGCGTAGGAGTACCATCATTTCCGCCATCACTTTGGTGAAGACCCTCGGGCCGTGGAAAGCCCAAACGGCAACGTCTGAAATTGGTAATGACAATCCTGCACCGCAAATCTCAGGAAGGCCTGATGAGGAGGATATTTCGGGACGTGTAAGTAGGCATCTTTTATGTCGACTGACGCCATAAAATCCCCCCCTTCTAGGCTGGAGATCACAGCTCGAAGAGATTCCATCTTGAACTTGAAAGTTTTCAAGTACGGATTGAGGGATTTTAGGTTCAGGATCGGTCTGACGGAGCCGTCCGGCTTTGGCACGACAAAGAGGCTCGAATAGAACCCTTCCCCCCATTGGGACGGGGGAACCAGGACAATGACCCTCTGTTGACACAGCTTTTGTATTGCCGCATTTACTACTTCCCTTTCTGGAATAGAAACTGGCAAGGCTGATTTGAAAAATTGGCGGGGGGGGGGCATCTCCTGAAACTCCAGTTTGTACCCTTGGGACACTATGTCTAAGACCCAAGGATCCAGGCCCGATTGAAACCAGACCTGACTGAAGATTTGGAGACGGGCCCCCACCGGCATGGACTCCCGCAGGGGAGCCCCAGCGTCATGTGGTGGACTTGGCAGAGGCGGGGGGAGGACTTTTGGTCCTGGGCGCCAGACACAGCAGGCGACCTTTTTCCCCTTCCTCTACCTTTTGAAGCGAGGAAGGACGAGCCCCTACCTTTTTTGTATTTATTAGGCCGAAAGGACTGCATCTGATAATGGGGCGCCTTTTTCTGTTGTGCAGGGACATAAGGAAGAAAAGATGACTTACCCGCAGTAGCGGTAGACACCAGGTCAGCGAGGCCATCACCAAACAAGACACTAACTTTAGAAGGGAGAGCTTCCATAGCTTTCTTGGAATCGGCATCAGCATTCCATTGATAAATCCACAGCGCCCTCCTGGCCGAGACTGCCATGGCATTGGCCCTTGATCCCAAGAGGCCAATATCCCTCGCCGCATCCTTTAGGTAAGCTGCAGCGTCCCTGATATAACTAAGAGTCAAAAGAATGTTATCCCTATCAAGGGTATCCATGTCAGATGTCAAATTATCAGCCCACTTAGCAATAGCACTACTCACCCATGCCGACGTCACGGCAGGCCTGAGGAGTGCACCCGCAGTGACATAAATGGCCTTTAATGTCGTTTCCTGCTTGCAATCCGCAGGATCCTTGAGGGCAGCCGTGTCAGGAGACGGAAGCGCCACTTTTTTGGACAGTCGGGACAGAGCCTTGTCCACATTGGGAGATGACTCCCACTTCTCCCTGTCGTCAGAGGGGAAAGGATATGCCATAAAAATTCTCTTGGGAATCTGCCACCTTTTTTCAGGCGACTCCCAAGCCTTTTCACAAAGAGCGTTCAGTTCATGAGAGGGGGGAAACTTCACCTCAGGCTTTTTCCCTTTAAATAAACAAACCCTTGTATCTGGAACAGGAGGTTCAGAAATATGTAAAACATCTTTAATAGCCACAATCATGTACTGAATACTCTTTACCAATTTTGGATGTAAACTGGCTTCACCAAAGTCGACACTGGAATCAGAGTCTGTGTCGGTATCTGTATCTGCCATTTAAGTAAAGGAACATTTCTGTGACCCTAGGGGGGTCTGTACCTGAGACAAGACGTCCTCCATGGATTTTCTCCACATTTGTGTCTGAGAATCAGATTTATCCAGCCTCTTAGACAATAACGCCACATTTGCATTCAATGTACTCAACATATTCACCCAATCAGCAGTTGGCTGTGCCGACAGAGTCACTCCCAAATCCTTCTTTGCGCCCCCAGTAACTTCCTCCGGGGAGAAACACTCAGCCTCAGACATGTCGACACACGGTACCGACACACACACACTCACACTGGCAAAAGGGGACAGACCCACAGGGAAGCCTGTAGAGAAAACACAGAGGGAGTATGCCAGCTCACACCCCAGCGCCCATATACTACAAAAAAATAATATATGATGTCTGCGCTGTTTTATATAGTACCAATTGCCTGTGCCCCCCCGTTTTGCTCCCTGTTACTTGTAAGGAGAGTGGAGGTCCGGGCCAGCATCTCTGAATGCACTGTGAAGAGAGAAAATGGCGCTGGTAAGCTGTGCGGCTAAGCCACGCCCCCTCCCAGCGCGCTGTAGTCCCGCTCAAATTTAAATTATTATACTGGCGGGGGTCTCATATATAGTGCCCAGGCACCTCTAATATGCTAAAAATACAAAAAGGATATAAATATATCAGGAAGCGCTATAGTATTAAAGTAAAAATGTTTTATTATACAATATTCTAAAAACAATTCAATATGACAGACATATAACTCATATAGCTATATAATTGCTTCTCTCATAATTGTCTCCAATTGTATCCAGCCGCACCAAAGCCCTTACTTGCAATGGTCTTTAAATTTAGGGATATAAGGTGCTTATATAAACCATAAGGTTTTTAATGGACAGCGAGTGTCCCGTTTACACTTGTCTCCTTAGATCTTTTGTTGTCAGTCAATCAGCAGTGTGAGGATTTTAGTGGAAAGCAAACCAACATGCAGTGACTCCTCCGTTATTGACGTTATGTGATCGCTGTGTGAATGAGCTGAGGGAGGGCGCCGTAGCAGTGATGTCAGGCGCTATGCTACACCTCAGTTCAAACAAAGCTGACAGTGTCCAGTTGTTTGCAGTGTAAATCAACGGGTCAGTCTTACCGGACTTATATTTCTCGCACTCGCCGCAAGATCTCTGCAGTGAACTCACGTAGCAGTAATGGCTGTGTGCTGTCCGTAATCGGCTGTCCTTTTTGTAAAGGCCGTGGAGACACCTTTAGATGGGTTTAATTGAGCTCCTTACGCGTTTCTCCGCCCTTATCCCACGGCGGTTTAGTCAGAGGATATAGTAATTACCAAGCCTGGCTGTTCTTTTAAACCCAAACGGACCAATCAGAACCAATCAATTAATCCAAACACCTGTGGTGTCCGCTGTAGTACAAATGCACATAAGATTCATATGTCTGTCTTTATAAAAAAATTCACTTAATAGAAACCAAAACGAGCAGAATAGTGACCTTCATATTAAATATCAAAAGCAAACTGTAATTTGTTTAATTCAAACTGAACAAATGTGAATAATTTTGTATAGTTTTAATAAACAGTTTAAATAAACAATTCTAATAAAAGCGTAATGTGGTTACCTTCTGTACTCATAGCATAATGGTAAGAGTGCAGAACTAGCATGCTATGAGACCCAGGTTCGAATCCCAGCAGGATACATCATATATTTTTGTAATTTACTGGATAATAGATTCTATAATATGCCGCACATAACAATTAGCGGCATGCAGCAAATTATATGCATAATGCGTTAATATAAATGAAAAAGATAGAAACATTTGTAACAAAATAATTAATTTAATGTACTGTGTCAGTATATAGCATAGTGCCTTATCCTCTCCATCTAAATTTACACTTCTCATTAATTAGTTGTTATACCCAATAATGAATCACCATATAAATTTAATAACTAATTGACATACCTATATCTAAGCCTTAGTACCAAGATTATTATTAATTCAATAAATGGAAAAATAGAACTTACAATTCTAAAGATGATGTTTCTTGTTTGGAGCTCTTTTATCTTATATTATTTAATTCAATGTTTTCATTAAGACCATCAGGAACCAGTGTATCTAGAGTAAAGATCCAAAATGCCTCTCTGGTACAGAGGCGGCTATATCTATCTCCACCTCTCGGGGTAGGAGCTATGTATTCAATACCTTGTACCTTTATTACATTCATATTCCCATCATGAATTTGCAAAACATGTCTTGATACACTGTGACTGTTATTTTTATTGAGAACATTTCTTCTGTGCTCAAGAAATCTTATGTTAAGGCTGCGTGTGGTCCTGCCTAAGTATTGCATACCACACTCACATCTTAAAAGATAAATAACATATGTTTTTTGACAATTCATGTATGATTCTATTTTGACATTTTGTCCGGTTGTAGTGGATTGAAAAGAAATACTTCTATGAAGAATGAAGTTACATGTTATGCATCTGGTTTTACCACATCTGAAACAACCTATATATGTAGAGAGCCAAGTGGTTTTAATCAATGGTTCATCTGACTTCTGTATCTCTTGAAAAAAACTGGGTGACAAATGATTCCTCAAATTCTTAGCTTTTTGAAATACTACTCTCGGATTAACACCAAGGCAAGGTTTCAATATTTTATCTATCTTTTGTATTTCAAAGTTCTTATGGAGAATTTTCTTTATCTCGTCTGCACAGATATTAAATTTACTAATAAATGGAAGTATTTCATTACCTCTATGTGAACCTTCTTTAGAGCACCTAGATTTAGACTGAGAGAGGAGAGATCTTCTATCTCTTTGTTCTGCTTCTTTCAATGATTTACTTAACAATGTATCTGGATAACCCTGGTCGCGAAATGCTTCTGTCAAAACCTTTGCTTGTTCAACAAACTCCTTTTCATCTGAACAATTACGTTTTAATCTGAGGTATTGACCTTTAGGTATATTATTCTTCCATTGTAAATGATGACAACTTTTGTAATTCAGATAATTGCCACAATCGACCTCTTTTCTATATGTACATGTGGCAAGTGTATCGCCACTGACAGTGAGGGCAATATCAAGGAAGTTAATGTGTGTAGAGTGACAAGTGTGACTAAACTTAAGACCAAAAGTGTTAGAATTAAGATAAGAGAGAAAAGAAGAAACTAGATCAGACCCATCCCAAATAATAAATAGATCATCTATGTACCTACCATAGAACACCAGGTTCGCCATATATGGCCCCTCCCAGATATATTTTTCCTCGAAGAGGCCCATATATAAATTGGCGAAACTGGGGGCAAACCTGGTGCCCATGGCGGTACCGTGCACTTGAAGGAAAAACTGTGAATTAAATAAAAAATAGTTGTGCGCTAAAATAAATTTCATGGATTCCAAAATAAACTCACAGCGGTCTGTTGTCAAATTATCATCAGACTCCAAAAAATGGCGACAAGACTCAACTCCTTGTTGATGGGGTATGTTGGTGTAAAGCGATTCAACATCACAAGTGAGGAGTACATATGATTGTCGCCATTCTATGTTGTTAATTAAATTTAAAAAATGAGTAGTATCCCTGATATGGGATTTCAGTTTACTAACATGTGGTTGTTAATATGAATCCACGAAAAAAGAAAGACTAGAAGTGAGGGACCCCACACCAGAGATTATGGGACGACCAGGTGGTGAAACTAAAGATTTGTGAATTTTAGGAAGGTGATAATATGTGGGAACTATAGGGTAAGGATCAAACAAAAATAGAAATTCTTCCTTTGATATTGTCCCCACTGTCAGTGCCTCTGTCAACATAAATTTGTATTCCTGTAGGAAAAGGGTGGTAGGGTTGTCGGCAAGTTTTCTATAGAATTTCTGATCACTTAATTGTCTATTAGCTTCTTCTAAATAGACCACCTTGTCTTGTACCACCAACCCTCCACCCTTATCCGCATTTTTGATAATAATTGAGTTATCTTTTTTAAGAGCCTTTAATGCTCTACGTTCGTTACCATTTAAATTATCTCTTTTGAAAGTCTTATTATTTTTCTCACAAAGTGTGCGTAAACCACCTAAAGTTGAAGAATGAAAAGCTTCAATATAAGCACTCCTATGTTGAAACGGATAGAACTCCGATTTCTTTTTAAACATAGTATTAGTGTCTATCTTTGTCCTCGTATTTGAGATATCATAGAATCTACACTCTTCTGACATAGATCTCAAATAGTCATCATTGTTTTCTCTCTCTAATGAGGACAATACCTCAATACCATTAAGATCCTCTGCATTCAAAATAATTGGAGTCCCTTCTATTTTACGTTGTTTGAGAGACTTATTAGTGAAATACCTCTTTCGACATAGGTCTCTAGTAAACTTATTAAGTGAAACAAACAGATCAAAGATGTCTGGATTTTTTGCAGGTGCAAATTTAAGGCCTTTGGCCAAAACTGCCTTCTCATGTTCAGTCAATACTTTTTTTTAGAAAGGTTATAAATACCTCTGTGTCTTATTTTAGCTTTAGATTTTTTGTATTGTGTCCTAGTTCCTCCTCTACAACCTCTGATTCTTCTGATCTTACTCTTTTTGGTGAGTTTGGGTATAGTACCTCGAATCTGTTGGATCGCTCCCTGCTCTGATTCTCCCCTAAAAAATGGTGTTGCTGGTACCGATATTTGTCTAATCTATTTGCTGTTCTAGTCTCAGCTGTGTTCCTAATTGGTCTTTGTGTATCCTGCTTAGGCCTAGCTCCTGATTGTTCATATGAGTCCCTCCTTCCTTTAGGAGAATGAGTGTCCTGATAACTACTTTTGTTGGCACTTATCCTATCGTGATAAGGGCTTTCTCTTCTTTTAGGGCTAATGTACCTTCTTTCTCCTCTCATAATTTGGCGTGGGTTTCTTCTGAATGAAGAATCATCACTCCTATTTTCATTAGGCCGTTCTGTGTTTTTATATTTATTAAAATAATTAGTATTATTCATATGTTTATTGTTGTTACGATTATATGTTCTTACCTGATCATTTGTATAATCTCTATTATCTCTTTCGAACTTTTTCTTTTTGTTCACTAAGAGCGACTGTTCAAACTCATGAATTCTATTATTAAGCAAAATGTCTTTCTCCTTAAATTCTTTCTTATGTTCAAAATGTCTCAATTGTTCTTGTACTTTCTCAATTTCCTAAGATGTTTTATTAACCTTTTATTCTCTGAATTTAATCAAGAGTTTAATCAGTGCAAATGAACAAGTATCCAATATATTGTTCCATTGATTTAATAATTCGGTATCGTCTTTAAAAGAGCAAGATTTGAACACTCGTAAACCTCTGGGGATCATTTTATTCTCAAGATATCTATTTAGTGTTATTTGGTCCCACCAGTGTCTTGTCTCCGCTCTAAGTAAAGAATCCAATTCACTAAATAAATGGTTAATCTTCAATGTATCATCATCACACACATGATTAGAATCGATGAATGATTCATTCTCTGTAACTAGAGCTTTCCTTCTAGTCAATCTATCCATAGTGCTTCTAAAATATGCCATAATATTATTTATAATTAACACACAATTAGATACTAGCAGCCTGGGTAAACAGTATAACATACAAAGAAAAACCAAACCAACAAAATTCCCTAGCGCTTGTATAAGATTTCTTGAGCACAGAAGAAATGTTCTCAATAAAAATAACAGTCACAGTGTATCAAGACATGTTTTGCAAATTCATGATGGGAATATGAATGTAATAAAGGTACAAGGTATTGAATACATAGCTCCTACCCCGAGAGGTGGAGATAGATATAGCCGCCTCTGTACCAGAGAGGCATTTTGGATCTTTACTCTAGATACACTGGTTCCTGATGGTCTTAATGAAAACATTGAATTAAATAATATAAGATAAAAGAGCTCCAAACAAGAAACATCATCTTTAGAATTGTAAGTTCTATTTTTCCATTTATTGAATTAATAATAATCTTGGTACTAAGGCTTAGATATAGGTATGTCAATTAGTTATTAAATTTATATGGTGATTCATTATTGGGTATAACAACTAATTAATGAGAAGTGTAAATTTAGATGGAGAGGATAAGGCACTATGCTATATACTGACACAGTACATTAAATGAATTATTTTGTTACAAATGTTTCTATCTTATTTTTTATTTATATTAACGCATTATGCATATAATTTGCTGCATGCCGCTAATTGTTATGTGCGGCATATTATAGAATCTATTATCCAGTAAATTACAAAAATATATGATGTATCCTGCTGGGATTCGAACCTGGGTCTCATAGAATGCTAGTTCTGCACTCTTACCATTATGCTATGAGTGCAGAAGGTAACCCCATGTGCTTTTATTAGAATTGTTTATTTAAACTGTTTATTAAAACTATACAAAATTATTTATATTTGTTCAGTTTGAATTAAACAAATTACAGTTTGCTTTTGATATTTAATATGAAGGTCACTATTCTGCTCGTTTTGGTTTCTATTAAGTGAATTTTTTATAAAGACAGACATATGAATCTTATGTGCATTTGTACTACAGCGGACACCACAGGTGTTTGGATTAATTAATTGGTTCTGATTTGGGTTTAAAAGAACAGCCAGGCTTGGTAATTACTATATCCTCTGACGAAACCGCCGTGGGATAAGGGCGGAGAAACGCGTAAGGAGCTCAATTAAACCCATCTAAAGGTGTCTCCACGGCCTTTACAAAAAGGACAGCCGATTACGGACAGCACACAGCCACTACTGCTACGTGAGTTCACTGCAGAGATCTCGCGGCGAGTGAGAGAAATATAAGTCCGGTAAGACTGACCCGTTGATTTACACTGCAAACAACTGGACACTGTCAGCTTTGTTTGAACTGAGGTGTAGCATAGCGCCTGACATCACTGCTACGGCGCCCTCCCTCAGCTCATTCACACAGCGATCACATAACGTCAATAACGGAGGAGTCACTGCATGTTGGTTTGCTTGCCACTAAAATCCTCACACTGCTGATTGACTGACAACAAAAGATCTAAGGAGACAAGTGTAAACTGGACACTCACTGTCCATTAAAAACCTTATGGTTTATATAAGCATTTCAAGGAAGGGGGGATCGGACACAACCATCATGTGTCCATTCCATCATTTAGCTTAGCCACTGTATATATATATGTATATGTTGCTAGTCTGTTAGAAAATTGTGCCCGTGTATTGGATTAGGTGCTGCTCCTGGCGTAGGGTATAAACGTGTGCATACTGCACTGCAAACAGCCCTCCCACCGCACTGAGTCCTTCGGGTGTTTCCACACAGGAGAGCCGCGGCTAGCGGCTTCCAGCTGACACGTGCAGCGTTACTGAATAGAACGCTGTGGGACAATAGAGCTGCATTCTGCAGTCATCAAATGTGGGGCCCCGATAACTGGGCATATACCCATATATACATCCTAGTGTGGGAATAGTGATCAGTGCGATACTGAGGGGATATACTATAACGGGATGTTACACTATATGTAAGAGAAAGGACAACACATATAGTGTTTATGAATGAATCTCCCATTGCGTGCAGTAAATGCAAACTCTATGGAAAATATATATATGAAAGTGTCATAGAACCTCTAATACATATTACACACGTGTGTGCGATAGGTGCTGACAGGTAAATCAATAAGTGTGGATTATAACCACACAGAAAAAGAGCGTTGCAATTCTAACAATAAAAATTATTTTATATTAAAAAAACAAGTGCTCTAATGTCAGCAGTACATTAAAAAACTTTATGTGGGATGTGATATATAAAACTTCCCCATACGTCACATGTATGTATATTTGGTGGTGATACACAAATCATGAATAAGGTTTAATGACATATAGAGTAAAGCATCCTGAATAAATTCACAAATTCAGGTTTCATATATAGAGAGCAGCAGCACAGGGAATTCTCCTAGGAGCAGCAAATTCCTAACAACAGGAGGCACCTAAAGTATGATCCACCACCCAAGTATAACTAGTCAGTGATGCGCACACTGCAAGTATGGGATAAAAATCATAATAGTGGTGGCATATTAAAATTGTAACAGGAGCATTTCACTCCTAGATACAAAGGTATCATTATCAGACATAAGGCAACTAGCATTGCTACAGATATTGCAACATTGTTCAGATACTGGAGACAGTGAAGAAACACAACAATTACAGTGACCAAGCTTTTTAATTCACTTTATTATGTTTTCACAATTTATTCACATGCACTATATTTCGCCTATGTTTTAAAGATTTCAATAAAAGTTACATTTTAGATTAGTGGTCATCTATCATGACAGATATTTGACTTTTTGAAAATAACACAGTCCGAGTGTGCCCAATATAGGGAATCCCCTTTTTCTTCCTTTTTTGACCTCCTACGGTTTATATAAGCACCTTATATCCCTAAATTTAAAGAACATTGCAATTAAGGGCTTTGGTGCAGCTGGATACAATTGGAGACAATTATGAGAGAAGCAATTATATAGCTATATGAGTTATATGTCTGTCATATTGAATTGTTTTTAGAATATTGTATAATAAAACATTTTTACTTTAATACTATAGCGCTTCCTGATATATTTATATGCTTTTTGTATTTTTAATCTATAGCTGGTATTTCAGTAAGTACCATTTGGGAGCAGCTTAGTATTAATAATTTTTATTTATAATACATATGATAAAACGAGCAGGATAGTTGACTATACAAGCGCTAGGGAATTTTGTTGGTTTGGTACCTCTAATATGCGTTTGTGCCAATGAAAAACTCCAGTAACCTGCTGCCCAGGGCGCTCCCCCCAGCGCCCTGCACCCTGTGAGTGCCGTTGGTGTGTGTGTGGGAGCATGGAGCGCAGCGCGACCGCTGCGCTGTACCTTCGTTACTGAAGTCTTCTTCCGTCACTGAAGTCTTCTGTTCTTCTAATACTCACCCGGCTTCTTTCTTCTGGCTTCTGTGAGGGCGTTGACGATGCGGCTCCGGGAACAAGCAGCTAGGTGCACCAAGTGATCGAACCCTCTGGAGCTAATGGTGTCCAGTAGCCTAAGAAGCAGAGCCCTTAACTCAGAAGAAGTAGGTCTGACTTCTCTCCCCTCACTCCCACGAAGCAGAGAGCCTGTAGCCAGCAGGTCTCTCTGAAAATAAAAAAGCCTAACATAAAGTCTTTCCAGAGAAACCCAGTAGAGCTCCCTTAGTGTGTGTCCAGTCTCTCCTGGGCACAGAATATAACTGAGGTCTGGAGGAGGGGCATAGAGGGAGGAGCCAGTTCACACCCAGTAAAAGTCTTATAGTGTGCCCATGTCTCCTGCGGATCCCGTCTATACCCCATGGTCCTTTTGGAGTCCCCAGCATCCTCTAGAACGTAAGAGAAATTTATGGGGTTTCCTTTTATTAAAAATACCACTTAGTGGTAAAAAGTTGTTGAAGAGCATATACCCTCATGGAGGGCAAAGTTGTATATAAAAGGTATATCACCCTCACGGAGGGTAAATGGTCTGGGCAGAACAGTTGATGGCCCAGGAAGTTTATGGGCTCGTGGCACCAGACCTTGTTCACTGGCAGACTTGTGGGGGGTAAGGTGAGCGCCACGAGAAAGATCGGAGTTGGCGCGTGGAGAAAGCAGAGAGCGGGACTGATCCGGGGCTGAGGCTATAAGTAGGAGAGGAGAAAAGCCGTTGGGTGGTCCTGAGGAGAGCAGTGGAGACGGCGGAGCTGCGCTGCGGGAGCGACAGAGAGAATGGAGAGTGACAGACCGTGGTTAAAGGAGGAGGAATCCTGACTCGACCCTCGGTATTTACCTGACTCGACACCCGGTGCCCTGTCTCGACCCACGGTGCCTCTGTGGTGGGCGGTGGAGAGAAGTCCGGTGATCGCGGCATAAGGCGGCCGGCGAGGGTGACGCAGTACGGAAGATTTGAGCCGAGGTGCAGAGGTTCTCCCCTAGCGACGCCCCTCCGGGAGGTGACCAAGCCTCTCCAACCAACCGAGAGACGGCAGTACTGTGAGTGATACGAGGGACAAAAATACCACAGACACTCCATATAAGATCAGGGGTGGGACTGTGCCCTACAGCATTGGGAAAGGGGCCTTTAGCTGAAGGGAATCTATGACAGCAGCACCTTAGAGCAGGCAATCCCAACCACGGTCCTCAAGGCACACCAACAGTGCAGGTTTTAGTGATATACAGGCTGCAGCACAGATGGTTAAATCAAAATAGTTCAGCTACTAATTAAGTCACCTGTGCTGAAGCTTGGATATCACTAATACCTGCACTGTTAGTGTGCCTTGAGGACCGTGGTTGGGAATGCCTGTCTTAGAGACTGAGTGTTAAGTAGAAGGGCCTTACACTGAAGGGGAATCAATTGCAATAAAATACTACAGGAGAATTGCAGCCATTCGGTGGAAAGGGACAAGTAGAGAGTACTCTGAATTAAATATTTGCCAGGCCTGGCTATCCCATACTGTATTTATAATTAAAAGCTAGTCAGCAGAGAACTTCAATACATCTCTATACAGGAAGATACTTACCGCTGTTGCAGCGCAAACACAGAGACTGGTAGCTAGTGTCGTCATTCATCCTGTTAGGATACCATCAGAAATCAATTGCAGAAAGCTCCGCCTCATAAATCGTAGTCACCTAGAGAGAGTCAGATTATTTACCTCGGTTGTCCGTTCCATCTAAAGGATATTACTAAAGTAACATTTAGCGCAGTTTACTACAGTTAAGTCAACGCAGTTGAAGGAACATTGATTCAGGATATTTGCCAAGGATTACAAAATCCTTATTCTCCATCAGCCCTGCAGGGGACACTAATATTGTGTTGACAGTGTTTCTAGTCCGGGACATATTAACACTTAGAGACTTCATGTGCACCAACAAGAATGGCCATAGTTCACTGCGCAGTATAGTCATTATAAGAGTGTTATAGTATCTGAGTTATTAACTATTAAGAAATCGGGCTGTATACTATTGTATCAGTTTTGGCTTAAAAGTTAATGTTAGTAATATTGGTACATGTACTTTAACCATTCTTTCACTTAGAGAGTGAGAAATCAGCTGAGAGCATTGATTGCAGTACAATAAACGCTTTATTTGTGTGCCTTAGTGTATTAGTAGATGTCTGTTTAAGACGTATGTAAGTTCTGATATTGAGAAGAATAAAGCAAATTGTTTGGTCCATCACTACTAGTGGCAGAACATATTCCAACCTTTCCCCCTGAGAATATCAAGTGGATCACGGAAAGATTCAGCTACTACAAGGTAATCCTGCATTCACCCGTGTGGAGAGACAGGTGTTATAAATTAGAGACATACAACCTTTGGCGCCACAAACAACTGACAAACTAAATCCTTATTACGTATATACGATACTACCCCCCCATATCCCCAGCGCACATGAATATATATGATACTACCCCCCCATATCCCCAGCGCACATGAATATATATGATACTACCCCCCCATATCCCCAGCACACGTGAATATATATGATACTACCCCCCATATCCCCAGCGCACGTGAATATATACAGTATGATACTACCCCCCCATATCCCCAGCGCACATGAATATATATACTACCCCCATATCCCCAGCACACATGAATATATATGATACTACCCACCCATATCCCCAGCGCACATGAATATATATGATACTACCCCCCATATCCCCAGCACACGTGAATATATATGATACTACCCACCCATATCCCCAGCGCACATGAATATATATGATACTACCCCCCATATCCCCAGCACATGTGAATATATATGATACTACCCCCCATATCCCCAGCATACGTGAATATATATGATACTACCCCCCATATACCCAGCACACGTGAATATATATACTACCCCATATCCCCAGCACACGTGAATATATATGATACTACCCCCCCATATCCCCAGCACACGTGAATATATATGATACTACCCCCCCCATATCCCCAGCGCACATGAATATATATGATACTACCCCCATATCCCCAGCGCACATAAATATATATGATACTACCCCCCATATCCCCAGCGTACATGAATATATATACTACCCTCCCATATCCCCAGCACACATGAATATATATATACAACACCCCATATCCCCAGCACACATGAATATATATACTACACCCCATATCCCCAGCACACATGAATATGATACTACCCCCCTCTCCAGCACACATGAATATGATACTACCCCCCTCTCCAGCACACATGAATATGATACTACCCCCCTCTCCAGCACACATGAATATGATACTACCCCCCTCTCCAGCACACATGAACATGATACTACCCCCTCATCTCCCCAGCACATATGAATTTGATACTAACCCCTTCCTTTCTTTATCAGCAGCAGGATTTACCTGAGCCTCAGCTCCTCTGTGGCTAGTGCTGCAGGCTGCTTACACTGGCTGGCTGCTCCTTTTCTCACAACTGCTTGCTCCTCCAGAGAGTGTGCACACAGTCACGTGTACATCATGTGACTTCCTGTGTCCCCCTATCTGAATCCACCACTGATGGGAGGGGAGAGAGGGGGATGGTGCTGAAGACTGTTGTGTCTTCAGTGACTGGTCACTGGAGGGAAGAGAGGAGTTGGCGGAGGCGATGCTGCTGCCTGTCTTCCAGCTGACATGGGCAGCGGGGAGGAGCAAAGAGGAGAGCGGAGGGGTCTGACACCAGGGCCGGTGCTCCTGCAAACTATCAATTTTGCGCCTTTCTACAAATATAACTGTGACCGATCTCATCCTCAGAGCTGTAATTAGACATTTTGGTGCCCCTCTCCCCCCCACTCAAGATCCATAAATATAGGGTCATAAAAAAATTACATAAAATATAGGGGAGTAAAATAATTATGACGCACAGTAGTCAACTTATTCAAAATTACGCCACACAGTAGTACCACTTATATACATTTACGTCAGGTAGTGCCCCTTATATACACATTATGCCAGATGCAGCCCCCTTTTACATATTGCACCAAGTACAGCCAGTCACACGTTATTCCAGGTAGAGCACCCTTTTACACTTTGCGCCAGGTAAAGCACCCTTTTACACATGCCACTTCCCCCAGCAGGGGGAAGCACCAAAAACATAGGGGCCACAGAATAGTACCAATTCACATTACACTGCACAGTAGTGTTCGCTAGTCGCATTACACTGTGTAGTAGTGTCCATTAGTCACATTACACCACACAGTAGTGTCCCTTATTCACATTATACCACACAGTAGTGTCCGTCAGTCACATTACACTGCATAGTAGTGTCCGTTAGTCACATTACACCGCATAGTAGTGTCTGTCAGTCACATTACAGCACACAGAGTAGTGTGTGCTAGTCACATTACACCGCATAGTAGTGTCCGTCAGTCACATCACATTACACTGCCGGCGGTCGGGCTCCCGGCGACCAGCATACCGATGCCGGAATCCCGACCGCCGGCATACCGACAGCTGGGCGAGCGCAAATGAGCCCCTTGCGGCCTCGCTGCGCTCGCCACTCTGCAGGCACGGTGGCGGGCCACGCTATCTATTCTCCCTCCAGGGGGGTCGTGGACCCCCAAGTGGGAGAAAAGATGTTGGTATGCCGGCGGTCGGGATTCTGGCGCCGCTATGGTGGTCGCCCGGAGCCCAAACGCCGGCAACCTGAAGACCACCCATGCCAGAGACACCTGGATTATTGTACAGCTGCACAGATTTAGTGAGTATTACCAATAAATCACGTGTCTTGGCTATACCAGATTGGGGCTGTATTGCGCATAAAGCAGAGATGCCCAAATTGCCCATATACAGGAAGTGCCAAAACATAAGTCAGTATCAAATAACCATTGACTGTTATAGCTTTAATACACATGATGAGAAATCTACTGTAAAGAAGTTATCTGTCATTGTCAATGTAATTTCAACCGATTTCATATTATAGCTCTGTAACACGAACAGTATATGACTATAAATCCAGTTACTGTGAACTGTTCACCCGGTAGCTCCCAGTAACCAGCAGCAGGCACTCACCTTGGATAGCAGCAGACAGCAGAAGCACAGCACCAGCGGAGCTCCCATCTTCTTCCTGGCCACATTACCCATTCCGCCCTCCTCCTCCTCGGCTCTGTCTGCTTCAAGTCCGGCTCTGTGAGGCAGCTCTGAGTCCCACCGCATGAATGGAGCGCCCGGCCCTCAGCAGTCTTGTGCTCAACGCAGATGCGTAACTCGCGTATGCGTCAGGTCGGCACTGGCCGCACTCTCTGGGGAGAAGGAGGGTGAGGGAGCCGCGCCGCAAGCTACCAGCGCCGCTACCTGTCATCTAGAGTGACAGGCGCAGCGGCAGCTGGCAGCAGCAGGGATGCAGAGCAGGGAGAGGCTGAGGGCCTCTTCAGTTTGGCGCCTCCCTGCACTGCATGCCTTTGCTGAGTGGCTAGCGCCAGCTCTGCCTGACACACATGAGATCGCACTGTCACAGTGACTGAAGAGCTATTCTGTGTATACTACTGGCGCCGCTGCCTGTCACAGTGTGACAGGTGCAGCATCAGCAGGGTAGCAGATTGGGGAGAGCGCCTCTCCAGCATGGCACCTCCCTGCTTTGCAGACCTTGCTGAGCGGGTAGCGCCGGCTCTGGCTGTGATACTACATCTCTCTGAAGATTACTGATTATGTCTAGAGGGTCCCCTCTTTCAGTTGATGCAGTGCCTGATAAGTCTATTCATGAAGCAGTGAAAAGTGTGGAAAAGTGAGCCAGTGGAGAAGTTGCCAAAGACAACCAATCAGCATTGAAGTAACATAATTTGCATACTATAAAATGATACAGAGCAGCTGATTGGTTGCCAAGGGCAACTTCTCCACTGGCTCACTTCTCCACTTTTTTCACTGCTTCATGAATAGACCCCTTAGTAACTATTGTCTGGTGATAGCTTGTGTTCACAAGACAAGATTAACCAAGTACAATTTCAAATGATGCGGGCCCCCTAGTAGCTATTTTGTGGGAAATGGTATTTGATTCCCATTTATTTATTGAGATACTGTATATATTCTTTCTGCAGCGGGGTACACTGGATTCCACAGGGAATAACATTGGGGAGTAGAGTTGGATCTTGATCCGAGGCACCAACAGGCTAAAGCTTTGACTGTTCCCAGGATGCACTGCACCGCCTCCTCTATATCCCCGCCTCCAGGCACTGGTGCTGTTTGTAAGTTGGTGCCTGCAGTGCAGGCAGCTAACAGGGAGGGCTAGGCAGCCCTGAAAAGAGCTTTTCTGAAGAAAGTAGACCTGATGGCGTCTCGACACAATCACAAGGTTCCTTTCTTCGGAGCAAGGACAAGGGATCCTCAAGCAGTGTTCGTGGACGCACTGGCAATTCCATGGAACTTTCGACTGCCGTACATGTTCCCTCCGGTTTTACTCCTGCTCAGGGTAATAAGGAAGTTCAAGCAAGAAGGAGGAATACTACTTCTAATCGCTCCAGCGTGGCCCAGACAGCATTTGTTCTCAGACCTGTAGGGTCTCTCGATAGAGCGTCCTCTTCTACTTCTGCAACACCCAGACCTCCTCGTTCAGGGCCCTTGTGTCTAACAGGATCTGGCCCGACTGACTTTGACGGCGTAGCTCTTGAAGCTTCAGTCCTGAGGGCCAAAGGATTTTCTGAGGTGGTCATTCAAACGATGTTGAAAGCCCGTAAACCGGCTTCGGCACGGATTTATTATAAAGTCTGGAATTCTTACTTCACCTGGTGTGCGGCTAAGAATTATAATGCATACAAATTCAGTACTGCCAAACTTTTGGCATTTCTGCAACAGGGCCTGGACTTAGGCCTTCGTCTGGCCTCCCTCAAGGTTCATATTTCAGCCTAGTCGATATGGTTTCAGAGAAAAATTGCGTCTCTGCCTGACGTTCATACTTTCACTCAGGCTGTTTTAAGGATTCAACCTCTCTATGTTCCTCCTGTGTCTCCTTGGGATTTGTCCTACAAGAGTCTCCGTTTGAACCTCTTGAGTCTGTGGACCTTAAATGGCTTAGGCTTAAGGTCCTGTTTTTGCTGGCTATTGCCTCTGCTAGAAAGGTTTCAGATTTGGGTGCCTTATCCTGTCGGTCAGCCTTTCTGATTTATCACCGTGAACGTGCAGTTCTTAGAACTCGCCCTGGTTATCTACCTAAGGTGGTGTCGTCTTTCCAACTTAACCAGGAGATTGTGGTTCCGGCCTTTGTCTCTCCTGGTTTGTCCTCCAAATATATATATATACACTGCTCAAAAAATAAAGGGAACACTTAAACAACACAATGTAGCTCCAAGTCAATCACACTTCTGTGAAATCAAACTGTCCACTTAGGAAGCAACACTGATTGACAATCAATTTCACATGCTGTTGTGCAAATGGAATAGACAACAGGTGGAAATTATAGGCAATTAGCAAGACACCCCCAATAAAGGAGTTGTTCTGCAGGTGGTGACCACAGACCACTTCTCAGCTCCTAAGCTATCTGGCTGATGTTTTGGTCACTTTTGAAAGCTGGCGGTGCTTTCACTCTAGTGGTAGCATGAGACGGAGTCTACAACCCACACAAGTGGCTCAGGTAGTGCAGCTCATCCAGGATGGTACATCAATGCGAGCTGTGGCAAGAAGGTTTGCTGTGTCTGTCAGCGTAGTGTCCAGAGCATGGAGGCGCTACCAGGAGACAGGCCAGTACATCAGGAGACGTGGAGGAGGCCAACAACCCAGCAGCAGGACCGCTACCTCCACCTTTGTGCAAGGAGGAACAGGAGGAGCACTGCCAGAGCCCTGCAAAATGACCTCCAGCAAGCCACAAATGTGCATGTGTCTACTCAAACGATCAGAAACAGACTCCATGAGGGTGGTATGAGGGCCCGACGTCCACAGGTGGGGGTTGTGGGATTGGCAAATTCGCCACTGGCGCCCTGTGTTTTTCACAGATGAAAGCAGGTTCTCACTGAGCACATGTGACAGATGTGACAGAGTCTGGAGACGCCAAGGGGAATGTTCTGCTGCCTGCAATATCCTCCAGCATGACCGGTTTGGCAGTGCGTCAGTAATGGTGTGGGGTGGCATTTCTTTGGGGGACCGCACAGCCCTCCATGTGCTCGCCAGAGGTAGCCTGACTGCCATTAGGTACCGAGATGAGATCCTCAGACTCCTTGTGAGACCATATGCTGGTGCGGTTGGCCCTGGGTTCCTCCTAATGCAAGACAATGCTAGACCTCCTGTGGCTGGAGTGTGTCAGAAGTTCCGGCAAGACAAAGACATTGATGCTTTGGACTGGCCCGCCCGTTCCCCAGACCTGAATCCAATTGAGCACATCTGGGACATCATGTCTCGCTCCATCCAACAACGCCACGTTTCACCACAGACTGTCCAGGAGTTGGCAGATGCTTTAGGCCAGGTCTGGGAGGAGATCCCTCAGGAACCATCCGCCACCTCATCAGGAGCATGCCCAGGCGTTGTAGGAAGGTCATACAGGCACGTGGAGGCCACACACACTACTGAGCCTCATTTTGACTTGTTTTAAGGACATTACATCAAAGTTGGATCAGCCTGTAGTGTGTTTTTCCACTTTAATTTTGAGTGTGACTCCAAATCCAGACCTCCATGGGTTAATAAATTTGATTTCCATTGATAATTTTTGTGTGATTTTGTTGTCAGCACATTCAACTATGTAAAGAACAACGTATTTAATAAGAATATTTCATTCATTCATATCTAGGATGTGTTATTTCAGTGTTCCCTTTATTTTTTTGAGCAGTGTATATATATATATATATATATATACTAGGTGATTCCTTGCGCCCTACGGGCGCTCTTCACACCGTCGTTAGGGGTTACGCCCCGTTAACCTCTGCACACCTTTGGACATACGCCGGCCGGTAGATAACAGAATCAGAAACACAGGCCAGTATAGAGGGCATGCAGAAATGGTGTCCGGTTGAGAAAAGATAGAGAGGCGTAGGGGGGGAGAAAGGGAATGTACAGAAACGCTGTGCGATCGGTAAAGGATAGGGAGAGGCAGGGTGGTAGGGAGAGGATAAAGAGAGGCAAGATGTTAGAGAGAAAATACCGTTGCAAGAGGCTACGACCCGTTAACCCCTGCACGGGCTTCAGCTGTGCTATAATTGTTATTATATGGAGTATTACCTGCAAAAAAGTTTATGCTATTGGGTAAATATTGCAAGGGGGAAGGGCGTGCGATTGTCAAGGGCGCGTAGCCCTTTGTGAGGGCGTAAAGAGTGGCCGCAGGGCACAATGAATAACATAGTGTAGTATATACTGCTAGTGTATGCAGCGCAGCTTATACACACAGTGGCCACAGGTATCAGAGTCGCGTATACACACAATGGACACAGGTAGCTGAGCCGCTTATACACACAATGGCCACAGGTAGCAGAGCCGCTTATACACAGTGCCCACAGGTATCAGAGCCGCGTATACACACAATGGCCACAGGTAGCAGCACAGCTTATACACACAGTGGCCACAGGTAACGGAGCCGCGTATCTACACAGTGGCCAGAGGTAGCAGGGCAGCTTATACACACAATACCCACAGGTAGCAGAGCCGCTTATACACGCAATACCCACAGGTAGCAGTGTCACTTATACACACAATGGCCACAGGTAGCAGTGTCACTTATACACACAATGGCCACAGGTAGCAGCACCATTTATACACACAATGGCCACAGGTAGCAGTGTCACTTATACACACAATGGCCACTGGTACCAGAGCCGCGTATATACACAATGGCCACAGGTAGCAGTGTCGCTTAGACACATAATGGCCACAGTATTACTCGTTTTTTATTAATCCAATGTCCATTGGTAGCAACTATACTCACAGAAGTTCAGTGTGTGTGTGTGGGGTTTGGAAAGAGGGTGGGTTCAGTGAGGTGGAGGTGCCTATCCATGCCGCTGATCACCCCGATTCAGGGAATCACTTGTAGCGGCTGCGGATGGTGTCCGAGGTGCTACGTGTGGTGGAGGGGTGGGTGCGGGAGGGGGTCCAGAGGTGTTGCGGGTGGTGGAGGGGTGGGTGCAGTGGCACGGATGGGGGAAAGTGTGCAGAGGTGCTGTGGGTGGGGGAGGGGTAGGTGTGGAGGGGGTGCGGATGGGGGAGGTGGTCTAGAGGTGCTGCGGGTGGGGGAGGTGCGGGTGCGGAAGGGGGGTGTAGATGCTGTTGGTGGGGGAGGGGTGGGTGCGGGGGGCTGTGGATGAAGGAGGGGTCTGGAGGTGGTGTGCATGGGGGAGGGGCGATGTAGTGGGGGGGTGTTTGGGGAGGTGGGGTTGCAAGAGGGGTGAGGTTCGGTGATAGGTTCTAGAAGTGCTGCGGGTGGAGGGGTGGCTGCAGGGGAGCCGTGGATGGGGTCCTGAGGTGCTGTGGGAGGTGGTCCAGAGGTGCTGTGGGTGGGGGAGGTGTGGTAGGTCCACGAATGGGGGAAGGTGTCTATAGATGATGTGGGTGGGGGCCGGAAATGCTGTGGTTGTGTGAGTGGCGGCTGCAGGGGTGTGGTGGGGGTCCGGATGCGCTGTGGGCAGGGGAGGAGGCAGGGGGTGCTATGGGTGGGGGAGGAAGCAGGAGTGCCGTGGGTGGGAGGGGGATGTGGTGAATGCTTTGGGTGGGAGGGGGGGCTTGTGCAGCGGTTGGGGGGCAGATGTGGTGGATGCTGTTGGTGCGGCGGGTGGAGTGGAGGATGCGGGGTGTAGCGGGGGGAGAGGTGGGTATGGGGGTGCGGGGGTGCCGCGGGTGGGGGAGGGGTGGTGGGTGCTGCGGGTGTGGGTGCTACGGGTGGGGAAGGGGCATGTGCCGTGGGTGGGGGCGGATGTGGTGGATGCTGTGTGTGCCGTGGGTGGGGGAGGTGTGGATGGGATGGAGGGTGCGGGGGGTGGTAGAGGTGGGTATGGGGGTGGGTTGGGGGAGGGGAGGCTGCGGGGGTGTAGCAGGGGAGAGGTGGGGGAGGTGCGGGGTACTGCGGGTGGGGGAGGGGCGGGGGATTTGCGGGTTGTGGGTGATACGGGCAGAGCCGGCCCTAAGTATAGGCAAACTAGGCAATTGCCTAGGGCATCTGGTATGCCTAGGGGCATCAGCAGCTTCTGATTAAAATGATATGCGGCATGCCTATATTCTGTGTGTAGCATTTCGTACGCAGATACAGCCACAGTCGCACACAGTATATAGGCATGCCACATATCATTTTAATCAGCAGAAGCTGCTTGTGTATCCTAGCCACATAGCAATGCAAATAAGATGCATTTTCATAAAAAATAGGCACCCGACGTTAGCAGAGCTGCCAGTTGACTCATGCTGGGAACTACATGTGTCATTATGTGTATAAGGGCATTAATAATGTGTAACATATGTGTAAGGGGCACTATGTGTGTCATTATGTGTACAAGGGCACTAATAATGTGCGGCATATATGTAAGGCCAAATGTGCACACTGTTCTAATTTAAATTACAGGGGGTAGGAAAGCAAAAAAATGGACTGCTATGGGTGGGGGGTGATGGTGCTGGGAAAGGGGTGCAGGGTCAGAGGCGGAACTAGCGGTGGTGCTAGGGGGCACCAGCCAAAATCTTGCCTAGGGCATCATATTGGTTAGGGCCGGCTCTGGATATGGGTGGGGGAGGGAGTGCTGCGGGTGGAGGAGTGGCATGTGCGGGGGCGGGAGTGCCGTGGGTGGGGGAGGGGCGTCTGCTGCTGGTGGGGGAGGGGCGGGGGGTGCTGCAGATGTGGGTGCTATGGGTGGGGGAGGGGGTGGGAGTGCTGTGGGTGGGGGAGGGTCGGGAGTGCCGTGGGTGGGGGAGGGGTGGGGGCAGGCCCGGCGCTACCCGCTCAGCAAAGGAATGCAGAGCAGGTAGGCGCCGGGCAGGACAGGCGCCTTCACTGCTCTGCATCCCAGCTGAAGCGCCGTCCTGTCCCCCCTGCTGCTGCTGCGCCTGCCCTGTCACACTGACAGGCAGCCGCAGCAGCGCCGGCAGCATTAAGCCTTCTCCTCTCTCCCCTGTGACAGGGAGAGGAGTGTCAGTGATAGTTCGGCCAAAAAGGGGCGGAGCTACACGGACCAAGGGGGCGGAGCTACACAGGATCATGCTATTGAAGATCTGGCCAGCACAACTGTGGTAAGTGGATGTAAAAAGAGTGAGAGAGAAAGTGTGTGTGTGTGTGTGTGTGTGTGTGTGTGTGTGTGTGTGTGTCTGGGTATGTGTATGTATGTGTGTGTTTGTATTTATGTATATACTGTATTTATGTATGTGTGTATACTATCTGTATGCAGAGCCGTAATGTGTAAAAAGGGGACGCTGTCTGCCATAATGTGTAATAAGGGGGATGCTGTCTGCCGTAATGTGTAATGAGGGGGACACTGTCTGCCGTAATGTGTAAAAAAGGGACACTGTCCGCCGTAATGTGAAAAAGGGGGGCGCTGTCTGCCGTAATGTGTAAAAAGGGGACGCTGTCTGTCGTAGTGTGTAAGAAGGGGACGCTGTCCGCTGTAATGTGTAAAAAGGGGACACTGCCGTAATGTGTAAAAAGGGGGACACTGTCTGCCGTAATGTGTAAAAAGGGGATGCTGTCTGCCGTAATGTGTAAGAAGGGGACTCTGTCCGCCGTAATGTGTAAAAAGGGGACTCTGTCTGCCGTAATGTGTAAAAAGGGGGACGCTATCTGCCGTAATGTGTAAAAAGGGGGATGCTGTCTGCCGTAATGTGTAAAAAGGGACACTGTTTGCCGTAATGTGTAAAAAGGGGGATGCTGTCTGCTGTAATGTGTAAAAAGGGGGATGCTGTCTGCCTTAATGTGTAAAAAGGGGGATGCTGTCTGCCGTAATGTGTAAAAAGGGGGACGCTGTCTGCCGTAATGTGTAAAAAGGGGATGCTGTCTGCCGTAATGTGTAAGAAGGGGACTCTGTCTGCCGTAATGTGTAAAAAGGGGGACGCTATCTGCTGTAATGTGTAAAAAGGGGGACGCTGTCTGCTGTAATCTGTAAAAAGGGGACGCTGTTTGCCGTAATGTGTAAAAAGGGGGATGCTGTCTGCTGTAATGTGTAAAAAGGGGGATGCTGTCTGCCTTATTGTGTAAAAAGGTGGGCGCTGTCTGCAGTAATGTGTAAAAATGGAAATCTGTCCGCCGTAATGTGTAAAAGGGGCTCTACCTGGTGTAGTGGCGCTGCTGTGCGGCGTAGTTTGAATAATGGAGACTACTATAATATGTAAGATGAATTGGTATTATTTTGTGGCCACACCCCTTCCCCATGAAGCCACGCCCCTAATTTTTTTTGCACGCGCCTGCGGCGCGCAGTGCCCCTGTTTTACACACAGGGAGGCCGCCAATGCCCTCTCTTGCACACAGTGCTAAAATGTCTAGTTACGGCACTGTCTGTGTGTAGGCCCATAACTAGCGCTGCACAGGTGTGTGTGTAGGCAGAGAGTTCACATCCATAGGCTTACACGGATCTCCTGCAGCTCAGGGGCCCAAGAGGCCATGGTAACCCTCCGGCCCTGCATGTAAAGTATGGGAGGGTGCAAATTTATATTTTGCAGGAGGGCGCCGAACACCCTACCACTGGCCCTGGGCGGGGGGGTGCTGCAGATGTGGCTGCTATGGGTGGGGGAGGGAGTGCCGCGGGTGGGGGAGGGGCGGGGGGTGCTGCAGATGTGGATGCTCTGGGTGGGGGGAGGGGTTTGGAGTGCCGTGGGTGGAGGAGGGGTAGGAGTGCCGTGGGTGGTGGAGGGGCGGGGGGTGCTGCAGATGTGGCTGCTATGGGTGGGGGAGGGAGTGCCGCGGATGGGGGAGGGGCGGTAGAGGCACGGGTGGGGGAGGGGCGGGGGGTGCTGCCGATGTGGGTGCTATGGGTGGGGGAGGGGCGGGAGTGCCACTGGTGGGGGAGGGGTGGGGGGTGCTGCAGATGTGGCTGCTATGCGTGGTGGAGGGGGCGGTAGTGCCGAGGGTGGGGGAGGGGTAGGGGGTGCTGCAGATGTGGCTGCCATGGGTGGGGGAGGGGCAGGAGTGCCGCGGGTGGGGGAGGGGGATGCTGCAGATGTGGATGCCATGGGTGGGGGAGTGAGTGCCGCGGGTGGGGGGTGCTGCAGGTGTGGGTGCCGCGGGTGGGAGGGTGCGGGCGTGTGCCGTGGGTGGGTGACGGATGTTGTGACTGCTGTGGGTGCCGCGGGTGGGAGGGGGCGACAGTCAGTGGTCGTCCACGGCATTCTCCTCCGGACTGTGCGGCAGCTGAGCAGTGACCAGCTGCAGTGTCACCAGGGTGCAGGGAGTGTACGGGGAGGGGGGAGAGAGGGGAGTGGGCGGAGATGGGGAGGGGACTGGGCGGGGATGGGCGGACCGAGGGAGGGGACTGTTCCTGGCCTGCATCCAGCCATCCAGATCTGTGACTGTGACTCCGCCCAGCTTTAGAAATGCAGGCACAAGGCTAATATATAGGAGATATATATATATATATATATATATATACTGTATATATGTGTGAAGAGAATCGCCTCTCTTAGGAGATCTGATTCTCTCTTTGTACTTTTTGGTTTTCACAAACGTGGCTGGCCTGCGAATAAGCAGATCTTGGCCAGATGGGTTAGAATGGTGATTGCACAAGCTTATGTGCAGGCTGGCCTTCCAGCTCCTGCTTCTATCAAGTCCCACTCTACTCGGTCTGCTGGACCTTCTTGGGTGGCCCACTGTGGTGCGTCCCTAGAACAATTGTGTAAGGCGGCTACATGGTCCTCAGTGAACACGTTCATCAGGTTCTATGCCTTAGATACTTCCTTTGGATGCCGGGTTCTTGTGCCCACTACAGTGCATTCCCTCCCACGAGGAACTGCTTTAGGACATCCACGATGTTATTCCCTGTGGAATACCAGTGTACCCCGCTGCAGAAAAGGAGATTTATGGTAAGACTTACCATTGTTAAATCTCTTTCTGCGAGGTACTCTGGATTCCACAGGACACCCACCCTAACGCACTTAGCTTCTTTGGATTTGTATGGCATTGGCCGCTGGTACCTTCTCCTGTTGTGAGAATGTGGTTCGCTGTGGCTACTAACTACTATCGTCTCTTTTACCTGCTACTACATTGGACTGGTTAACAAAACTGAGCTCCAGTGCCTGGAGGCGGGGATATAGAGGAAGCGGTGCAGTGCATCCTGGGAACAGTCAAAGCTTTAGCCTGTTGATGCCTCGGATCAAGATCCAACTCTACACACCGATGCTATTCCCTGTGGAATCCAGTGTACCTCGCAGAAAGAAATATAACAATGGTAAATCTTACCATAAATCTCCTTTTTTTGAAGGTATATTACATGATGTATTGTTTAGCATCTGAATCTATATTTTCCTTTTTGTGTGACAACACAGCTTATGTATGGTACATGGATTTCAAACTGGGTCAGATCTCTTTCACACCGCGTTGCTGACCCAGTTTATTCACGGGCCAGCTCAATTTGCACTGCACCTGTGTGCTGTGGACCTCTTATGCTTTTCTCTTCTTCACTGAAAAAACCCATCAAACTACCCGGGTTAGATTTCTGGGTCACAATAACCCGGGTCAAAGGCTTGGTGTAAAAGAGGTATCCGTTTTGCACCAGGGTCTGGATGGGGCATCCAATCCACAATAAAGTGTACCCTACACTCCTTGGCAACTCATTCACCATTGGAAAGTGTGTAGAAAAGAACAAATCACTGTGCAGAAGTGTACATTTCATTCTATCACTCTAGTCCCTCCACTTTCTATAAAATAGTTGTCCTATTTTTGGTTAGCCCTATTTAGAGCTTAAATAATTAAGAGAATGAAATTACATAATGTATTACTTTTATTTACATTTGCTCCCGAATGAGCAAAATAGGTCCCATCATGTTTCCACTCAGCCAACCTAAATACATGTGCATCAGGACTCATTAGTACCCTTATCAGAGACCGCTGTAGGTTGAAACCAATGGCATATCAGTGGGTGTGCAGGGGGAGTGACTGCTCCCCTAGCTTATTTGTTTTTACTGCAAGTTGCATCAGTGCAGAGGGAATCGGTTAAGATACCGCCGCACGGGATCCCAGCAGTCACAATGCTGACACCGGGGTCCCGCACAGTGGTACAATGCCGGTGCTGGAATACCGATGAGACAGGCTATTCTCCCTCTATAGGTGTCTGTCGGCATACTGGTGGCCGGGATGCCGCTGTCATTATACTGACAGCCAGCATCCCAGCCATCATTATTTCATACTGAACCCAGTGCAGCTAGTGCCTGTTTCAGGGATCTTCCCAAGTAGCAGAATGGAGTAAGAGAAATTAAAATATATTGCAGCTGAAGGTCCTGCCAATGGTGCACACCTGTTTAGGACATCCAAAGGAACAGAGTAGGGATGGTCATCGACCATCGATGATTCAAAATTATCTATGGTCTATGACCGATGTCGAATACTTTCACCATGGATGGGGGATAACCAGATGATTTCCCGCAATCAATGGTTCAGTGCAACCAATTTTTTTCTCTCCTTAAAGTGCCAGAGCACAGAGCTTAGCCCCGCCCCCTAACACCCATGAAGCCACGCCCCTGGGCTCTTATTGGCCTGCATTTCTTTGTACTGTAATGCAGGGGTGACCATCGATGGGTAAAACCATCAATGGTTCGCTTACATATCATTTTACACCATCAAGGTTATCAATCGATGATACCATTAATGGCGACCATCACTAGAACAGAGTGTAACTATTGTGAAGAATCTTAACTTTCATTTTCATCTGGTACAAGCAGTGCTTAAAGTGGTCCTGGAGAGGTGGTGGAACTCACCCCCCCCCCTCCCCGCCCCAGTTCTAAAGGGATTGTGCGCGCCGTAGGCACGTGTGTCGCAAAAAGGGGCGTGGTCTCAAAAAAAGAAAGGTACGTGGTCACCCAATAGTTTTCCAATTTAAATTATGTAATGTTGCCCCCAGTAGAGATGTCCCCATTAGAGATGTCCCCTGCAGTTATGCCCCCAATACAGATGTCCCCTGTAGTTATGCCCCCAGTAGAAGCTGCCCCCAGTACAGGTGCCTCCTGTAGAAGCTGCCCCTGTACAGATGCCCCCTGTAGTTATGCCCCCAGCAGAAGCTCCCCCCAGTACAGGTGCCCCTTGTAGAAGATGCCTGTAGTTATGCCCCCTGTAGAAGCTGCCCCCCATACAGATGCCCCTGTAGTTATGCCCCCAGCAGAAGCTGCCCCCAGGACAGATGCCCCCTGTAGTTATGCCCCCAGTACAGCTGCCACCAGTAGAAGCTGCCCTCAAATAGCGCCGCTTCACACACACAAAAAAAAAACAACCAAAAACCCATGGCGCCCGCTCCTCAGATCTATGGGAGAGACATCATGACGTCTCTCCCATAGTGCCGCACACAGTGAGGTCGGGCTCACACTCTGGGTTAGGTGAGCTAGAGGAGGCAGAACTGCGTTCTGTCTCCAAATGGAACTGATGGAACGCAGTTCCGCCCTGTTCCGGCTCACTTTAACCCCTATGCTTATCCCTCACACAGCTCTCCCTGACATCGCTTATCACTCACACAGGTTATCCATTCATGCCTATCCCTCTTGCAGCATGTCTACCCCAATGTGCCCCTCCCATACAGTGTATTTTCCTTCATTTACCCCCCCATCCTGCCTGTCTTCCCTCATGCGCCCCCTCTTACTTTCTAGCAGTGTGTGGTTTTATATTTCTTAGATTTACACATATTTTATAAATGTTATTAGTGAAACCTATATTTTATTACAAATCTGCACACTTAGAATTGATTGTGGAGGAGTCTATTCCTACAAATTGTTTGTAAAGGGATGATGAGTGATCCTTTATGTACTCTTCGTTAGGCAGAATGTACTAAAAGATATCCTATTGCTAGAAGTCTCCTATCCTACTATTATTAAATCTGTGGTATGCACATTATATGAAGGGAAATGTGGTGAATCTACAGTACATTTGATTTTGAAGAGGTTACTGCACAGTTTTCCATCAATAATAAACCACTTTCTGCTCAGTCTTATGCTATGTTTCTCTTCCAGTTGATTATGAGGAAAACCTACGAAGAAGATTTCAGATTAAAGGGGGTAATTCCAAGTTGATCGCAGCAGGAATTTTGTTAGTAGTTGGGCAAAACCATGTGCACTGCAGTGGAGGCAGATTTAACATGTGCAGAGAGAGTTAGATTTGGGTGTGGTGTGTTCAATCTGCAATCTAATTTTCAGTGTAAAAATAAAGCAGCCAGTATTTACCCCGCACAGAAACAAAATAACCCACCGAAATCTAACTCTTTCTGCACATGTTATATCTGCCTCCCCTGCAGTGCACAGGGTTTTGCCCAACTGCTAACAAAATTCCTGCTGCGATCAACTTGGAATTACCCCCACAGAGAGCATCAGATTGGGGGATTAGTTTTGTATTCTGAACTGCAGAATTATAACGTTATGAGTGATAAAGATGGAAGCCATATTTGTTCATAAGACTCCATTTATAATTGACATCTGACAAGCTGTTTCAAATTGTTTTCAGCTTAGAGCTGACACAGGAAAAAGTACAGACACTGCACTTTGTTTGAACCGATATTGTGAAGTTATGACCTTTATCTAAGATATATTTTACGGTAATTTCCTAGCAGAAATATAATGTCAGCAGCTAGACATGTGAGCTTCAAAGGGAATTTGTCAGTTTGCGGTATAGCAGGTGTAAAAATATAACCAGACATATGTAGGTTTCGAGGTTAGCAAAACCCCCCAGTTATTCCACTTAAGAGCACATATAAAAAATATAGACGTTGGCAAACATATTACGTATAAGATAGAAGTTTTATTAGCCAATAGGATTAAGCTTCGTGTCAGGAATCGACAACACGATATGTTAATTTGTATCACTTTATAATGTACTGCTGGTAGGAAATAAAGCTCTCTCTGCTCTATTACTTTCCACTTTACACACGTGTGGCTAGTTATTACAAAGGTTATTTTGTTGACTGGTCTCTGGCTGCAGCCGTGTATGAACCTTATGCTGACTGACTGAATGCGTGCTTGAACTTGGTTAAGCAAGGGGTGCCCTTTCCTGGGGCTACCTTTATCATATGGAGGTTCCACCGAGATCCCACATCACCTGTTGAACAGCGGACGACTGGGCGGACGGTTCCTGCACTGAGACTCAAAACCCATGCATGGTACGTAGAGATATTTCTCTGTAGACTCTCATTCCCGTTAACTGTCCAATCTGTTCCGCTGGGAGACAGGGATCGGGATAGTGCGCACAAAGTTCACTCAGTAAGCAGGTTGATTTTTTCATTTTCCTTCTATTCTCTTGCTTATATGTGCTTATATGTGTTATAAAGGCGTAAGAATGAATGAATGTGGGAGTAAATGGATTCTGAGTATTTAGAGTGTGTCTGCATATAACCAACTGATGGGTTGTTAAACTGGATGTTGCTGCAACCACTGTCTTGTTTGTCTTATAAAGAGAATTAGAACGTAGTTTAAGTTTGTGTTACTGCAGTCTATATGTGTAGGATATTGTAGAAAGACTTTAGAAATAAGTCAGAGTTATGAAACAGACATGTCCCCTTTTGTAAGTGTGTAGTACTCTTAGTAAAGGCACACCACGATCAGAAATTTTATTTACATTATATTTGTAATCCAGGAGAATCACCCTTATTCTCTGAACCGTGGGAAGAGGGGTTTAACATTTTTGTACCAATAGGTTGTCATTGTATTCTTAAAGTAAGAAATCTTGGAAAGGATTGGTCAGATATACTGTCTGAATTGGAAGGTTCAGAACAATATATTGTACATAATATACGAGTCTAAGTTACAGTCACGATAGAATATCATTGCATCTGACTTGCATACCTTGTTAGTACCATAAAGCACTTCCTGTCGCTTTAAAAATTATAGTGTACAGAGTTAAGAAAAAAAAAGAGGAACGGAAGTCGTTTAAAACTTTTTTTCTCTCTCTCCTGTAATCTGTAAACACAGACTAGTGCAAGCAATGAATGCAAGTTAAATGTCCTTTCAGGATTGTGTCTGCATAGCTATCATACATAAGTTAGGGGAGGGACATCCATTTGTTTTAAAAGCAGTAGTGTACTCTGCAGAAGAAGGGGTTTGGAAAAATAGAGAAAACCAAGATGATGTGTTAATATTGATGGGATGTCATTTAATTCCAAAGGATAGTGACATAGGTAAAATTGGTTACAAATCACCTCTGTTCCAGGCAATTTTCCTCACAGTTATATCTCTGAGGATCCATTAGATCCAGGTTACTGATATTTCCCGGATTTTATTGAATACTTACTGGCCATAAGAATGGGAAATACAAATACTTATCCTTCGGATGAAGCACCTCGGAGTGCCATGGACATTATGAAGAATGTACATGGTGAGCAATGCTTGAAGGGTATGAGACGATTGTTTCAACGGGCAGGAGTGACTACTGATGGCACTCTGGACCCGGATAGGTTGAAACAAATTAGAGTAACCTATGGGAGATATGTGAAGGATAATAAACTGGAGCGTAGACTTGAGTTGTGGATTGACACGGCTGAATTACTTCAGTATGAAAAAGAGTTAGAAGAGGTAGACCAAATTCAGGAACAACTGTCCCTAATAAGTTTGGATGACTGGGATGATACAGACACATCAAGACAGGAAACAATGAGACGTAGAGGTCCCAAGAAAACCAAATGGTATCCTTACTGGGCATGTCCAAATTGTGGACATTGTAACCCACCAGATGACACAATATGTCCAGTTTGTCAGACACCCTGGTCTTACAAATGTAAACCCTGTAAAGAACCAAATGTTAGGAAATCTGTTAAATCTAAAAAGTTAATCAGTGAATGGTTGCCATTACTTAAAAATAACAAACCTACAAAATATACTTGGAGATGCGGATGCCCTAAACTTATACATTGGCATCTGCACCTCCAGCATATACTGAACCCGAGGGACCAGTCCCCTATGGATTGTATCCGGTATGTACACAAGATTCAATCACACCTGCTGTAGCAGCTGTGGATGGTAACGCAGCGCAGGCAGAGCGGCGCAGAATCACAACATGGTACAAGCCATAAACAAATTCAAAACTGTTAACATAACAACAGTTACAGAACTCCCTGATGTTAAACAACAATTTATGGCGTTCATTAGACATGTAAGAAAATTTAAAATAATTTAAACCTAGAAATAGAATCCAAAAAGGGTTATGAGTTTTCTGGATCCTGCTTAGTGATGGACAATTGGACTCAGGTGGCATGGAAATGCAAACATAAAACCAGCTGGTGGGTAATCTATTCTTTACTCCTTTTTGCCTTCCCATGTGGGCTGGTCTGGTCCGTCATTAGGTAAAACTGGGGTCCAAAAGTCTCAGTTTCAGGCTGCTTTTGTCTCTGGAACTGCATGCTTATCAAATTGTGTAAAAAGATTATTCATAAATTGTAATCAGTGTGTTTGCACTTTTCTGTTATTTTTGTGCCACAGAATAGCAAAATATATAGTCTGTAAATTACATTGGTAAATATGTATTGAATCAGTGGCTACAAATGACTTGTAAACTTCAATAAAAGTGTGTGATATAATGTATTATGTAATTTCTAATGGTTTATCATTAAACTCCAGCTAACCCCTGTTCGGAGTTGGGAGAGTGCTGGCTCACTCTCACTGTTTTATTTGTGTGTGTAAAATAGTATTCTCTTAATATAAAGTTTTGGATAAGTATAATAAAATGTGTTGTGGCCAAATGAATATTGCCCCAGCGAATAGCAAAGGGCTGTCATAAGACTAAAAATATGACATGTATTTGCATTAAACAAATCTTCACAGTAAAATTAATATCTCTGTGTCTAAAAGAGTAACAGTTCATAGGTAGATAATTAGAAACATGTTACAGATGTAAAAAAAAAAATAGTTTCTTTAATGTACAGCTCGTTACGGTTCCAGTTACAGTGTGTAATTAAATGCCAGAGAATCAGGAAGTGTTTGGGTAACTATTACAAGGGGTGGGGCAAAGTGATGAAGTAAACTAGGTATGAGAAGTAGGCAGAACTGTAGTTATAGTCCATACCCCTAAGATAAAAGTCTGCCCTCATGATACAATTACATTTACATGGTATAAAATCAAGATTGTAACTGTAAACTATAACAATGCATAAATGATACCTCTGAAAGATGTTAGGTGAACATACATTAACATTGCATCACTGTTGATGCTTGGCATATAACAGTAAAGGAGGGAGGTTTATTTTAGAAATATCTCTATGACAATATCTCTATTACAACAGCTTAAGTCATTTCTAGAATTAATCACCTATTGTACAAAATACATTCCAAGGGCATCACAGAAAACTAAGTTTTATATGATGCCATCAAAAGAACAACAAGTGTAAAGTATTTTTAAATAGAACCCAAATGTCAACCCTTATTGCTATTCCTATATAAAAAAAAGAAATGTAGGGTACATAGAAATAAGTTATAATATGCACAAAACAAAGTACACTGCATTTCTGCTTATAGTAAGCATATCACTACAAAAAGCAGGAAAATTATTTCAGAAGTTAAACCTCCTCAAACATGTAAACAACTCATATCCTTTTAGGACTAATCACTTATTGCAGAGAGTGGATTGTAGGCGCATCACAGAAACTACTAGTGTTATATGATGCCCTAAAGGGACAAAATGCACAAGGTGCATTACTTATGACACAAGAACAGCTAGATGCTTTTTGTCAGTTAAAAACAGACATAATATCAGCACCAGCATTAGGACTTCCTGATTATGCAAGGCCTTTCAATTTGTTTTGTTGTGAAATTTCAGGCCATGCGCAAGAAATATTAACGCAGGTACATGGTGACAAACAGCGACCCCTAGCGTATTACTCAGTACAGTTAGACCCAGTCATACGGGCAGCACCAACATGTGTCAAGTCAGTACCAGCAGCAGCGTTACTGTTAGACAAGGCTGCTGATATTGTTCTGGGTCATCCTTTAACTGTACAGGTGCCTCACTCAGTGACTGAAATTCTTAACCAAGCGCAGACTAAACATTTATCTGCTGCTAGACTAACCAAATATGAAGTAGCATTGCTTACACCATCCAATGTCACCATCAATCACTGTACATCTTTGAACCCAGCTACATTATTGCCGCTGGTTTCAAAAGAGGGGAAAGCTTAAGGGGGAGAAAAATCTCTTGCCTCTAGTGGTGAGGGGATGATGTGAGTGATGATGAAATAACAGGCACAGAAAACCAATCAAATTTTTCAATTTCTACACACGATCAAGAACATGATTGTATAGAGTTAATGACCCTTGAAGCCGCAAGTACACCAGAAATACAGGAACATCCTCTACTAAATGCAGATTTACATTTATTTGTGGATGGCTCCAGGTACTATGTGGATGGGGAACCACATACAGGTTTTGCAGTTACCACAGAAACAGACATCTTAATACAGGAACCCTTGCCATCAGGTAGTTCAGCCCAGGAGGCAGAACTTAGGGCACTGATAGCAGCTTGTATTTATGCTGAAGGCCAAACAGTTAACGTTTACACAGACTCAAGGTACTGCTTTGGTATTGCCCATGACTATACAGTTATCTGGAAGAGCAGAGATTTTATAGGTTCTTCAGGAAAAACCAATAAAACATGCAGACTGTATTAGGGCATTATTTGCTGCCTTTCAATTGCCAAAGAAATTAGCAGTCATAAAGGTCAAAGCGCACACTAAAGAGGATACTGCAGAAGTCAGAGGAAACGCTTTAACTGATCAGGCGGCAAAAGCTGCAGCAGTCCAGCCTCTGCCAAACACTCAGGTGATGTTAACTGTCACACCAGAGTCATTAGACTTACAGTTATTGTGCAAATTAAAAGCACAGGCCTTAGGCAAGGAGAAAAAGGATTGGGAAAAATTAGGTGGGCGAATACACGGTGACAAATGGATGGTGGAAAACCGTCTCTGTTTACCACGCTCACTTTACCCAGTCTTAGCACAAATGTTGCATAATAAAACTCACCAATCCAAAGATGCAATGGTGAGGATTTTAAACCAGCATTGGGTAGCACCAGGTTTCACACAAGCAGCACAGGCTTATGTTGCAGGGTGTTTAACTTGTGCTTTACATAACCCAGGAAAGGTTGTGAAGGTACCAGCAAAAATTACCCCACAAACTTGCTACCCCTTTCAATAATTACAAATAGACTTTATCCAGTTACCTAAATGTTCTGGGTATAAAAATGTACTTGTGTGCAAAGATCTATTTTCAAATTGGCTCAAGGCTTGGCCTTGCAGGGTAGCAAACGCTAGAACAGTAAAAAAAAAGTTAATGCAAGAAGTAATATGTAAATATGGAGTACCTTAAGTTATTGAAAGCAACAGAGGTACCCATTTCACAGGAGAAGTATTAGGCAAAATTTTGTCATATCTGGGTGTTACTCAGGCCTTTTACACTCCCTATAGGCAGAGTAGTAGACATGTAAAAAACTGTATCTATTACCTTAAAACTAAAGCTATAAAAATAAGTTACAGAAACAGGCAAAACATGGTTAAAATGCTTACCCATTGCTTTGTTCTCACAAATACTTCAAGTGAAAAGCATGGGTTAATACCATATGAAATCTTATTTTGGTATTGTTGCTAGGACTTTATGTTATTTTCCACAGCAACTGCAACATGAACATGGTGACTTAACTTATTATGTAATGCATATATAACAGCAACTAACCAAATTGCATGGCAAAGTTTTTAATTCTATTCCAGATGCCAACTGTTCCCAAGACTCACATAAACTAAAGCAAGGTGATTGGGTGGTCACTAAGAAAAAGAAAGTCTCCTGAACCCAGATTCAAAGGACCATTTTAAGTTCTGTTGACTACCGCCACTTCAGTCACGTTGAGTGGAAGAGACTCGTAAATAGACGCATCTCATTGCAAGAAAGTGACAAAGGAAGTATTTATCCAATCACGATACACAATCAAAATATACAAATACAATTTAATAGGCCCCAGGCCATATAAGGGTCTGCGGGATGTATAATGTGTTACTTAATTCTTCTTGTTAGCATGGTTATTCTTATATAAACAGTAATGATTGAACCTTACTTATATGAGGAGTCAAGTAATAGTGCAATGATCAGTAACTATGCCAAAAATAACAGAACAAAAAGGAATATATATACACAACTAACTACCCTTGCTCCACCTGAAATGTCTACACATAGGATGCCAACAATTACCCAGGTAAAGACATATAGGCATAAAAGATGCTGGTCATTAAATGTAAAACAGGACCAATATAAACAGTTGTCACCAATTGTTTACTGTATCTGCAGGCTAGTATGTCACTTTGCAGACCATCTATGAAGTAAAATGTTGTACTTATTTAATAAATTAGCCCAGAAGATATTATTGATGAAAAGATGAATGAAGTAATACAGTTGAAAAATCAGTTCGCTACTAATCATAATTATACCAGTGTATTTCCAGATTCTTTATTTTCTTGGTTTTATAAACACTATACAACCAATTGCTTTTCAGGAATATTATCTATTATTGCTAAGGGACTTGTTTTGCTATTAATTGCATATTTTATTGTAAGGCTTATTATGTGAATACTGACACTAAAATGTTTTTCTACCTAAGGCATTGCTGAAACTGCTAAACCGCAACCAATTTATATGAAACTTATTGGAGGAGCTATAATATACAATTCCACATTCTTCTACTGTGAGACCTGCCATACCAGATACACAGAAGCTTCCAGCTGTCCCTACTGTTATGATGACGTAATCTAATGAACTTTGCTGTCACAATATTGAGTCAAAAAGACTTTCAAGGACTATTGAGCAAGGACTATGAACATTATCACGATCTCATCTTCAGAAAATGCTTCTCCTTTATGAACTTTCTTTTGTGGTAAGGGATAAAAAAATAGGGAACATTGGTTCTGCCCGAGCATAGGGATGTTGAATGGACTAGCCCATGCCTGGAGTGCCCTTATGGTACACCAGTCGTGAAAGTAGGTGTCCCTATAGAATCAATGACCAGGTAAAGGAAGGGTAAATTAAAGGTAAAAATTAGAAACAAAGAGGGGAAGTTGATAAAGATGGAAGCCATATTTGTTCATAAGACTCCATTTATAATTGACATCTGACAAGCTGTTTCAAATTGTTTTCAGCTTAGAGCTGACACAGGAAAAAGTACAGACACTGCACTTTGTTTGAACCCATATTGTGAAGTTATGACCTTTATCTAAGATATATTTTACGGTAATTTCCTAGCAGAAATATAATGTCAGCAGCTAGACATGTGAGCTTCAAAGGGTATTTGTCAGTTTGCGGTATAGCAGGTGTTAAAATATAACCAGACATATGTAGGTTTCGAGGTTAGCAAAAAACCCCAGTTATTCCACTTAAGAGCACATATAAAAAATATAGACGTTGGCAAACATTTTACGTATAAGATAGAAGTTTTATTAGCCAATAGGATTAAGCTTCGTGTCAGGAATCGATGACACGATATGTTAATTTGTATCACTTTATAATGTACTGCTGGTAGGAAATAAAGCTCTCTCTGCCCTATTACTTTCCACTTTACACACGTGTGGCTAGTTATTACAAAGGTTATTTTGTTGACTGGTCACTGGCTGCAGCCGTGTATGAACATGATGCTGACTGACTGAATGCGTGCTTGAACTTGGTTAAGCAAGGGGTGCCCTTTCATTTTTATTTGTCACTGAATTTTTTTTGTCTGGAACAAAAACGTTAATTATTGTCAAACTCAGTGGCAAATGCAGGATTTCTGGAGGGGGGATCCAAATGCAGTCCACAATTTCTCACTCTGTAGAACATCGGAGTAAGGGGGCAATTCAGAGTTGATCGCAGCAGCAAAGTTGTTAGCAGTTGGGCAAAACTATGGAGGTCATTCCGAGTTGATCGCACGTAGCAACTTTTTGCTGCCCGTGCGATCAACTAGACGCTGCCTATGGGGGAGTGTATTTCTGCATAGCAAGGCTGCGAATGTTTGTGCAGCCCTGCTATGCAAAAAAAGTTTTGTGAAAAACAAGACTAGCCCTGCAGTTACTTACCCTGTGCGATGGATCCAGCGATGAAGGTCCCAGAATTGACATCAGACACCCGCCCTGCAAACGCCTGCATTTTTCCAAACACTCCCAGAAAACAGTCAGTTGCCATCCATAAATGCCCTCTTCCTGTCAATCTCCTTGCGATCGGCTGTGCGAATGGATTCTCTGTTAAAGCCATCGCCAAGCAACGATCCTCTTTGTACCCATACGATGCGCCTGTGCATTGCAAAATCCTCAGCATGACGGTGGACCTCAAAGCCTGGAGGATGGGCTGGGGGGGGGGGGGGGGGTGAGTCTCGGACGTTTCATGCACATCTGGGTGTCTACTGGCCTGGATCCCTGGGTACAGCATATTGTGTCCCAGGGGTACGGACTGGAGTTTCAAGAACTCCCGCCCCACCGATTCTTCAAATCAGGCTTGCCAGCTTTGCTGACAGACAGGGCTATCCTACTGGAAGCCATCCTAAATTGGAAAAGTCACAGATCATTGTCCCAGTTCCACCTCATATGCAAAACAAAGGTTATTATTCAAACCTTTTCATGGTACCGAAACCGAATGGTTCGGTCAGACCAATTTTGAACTTGAAATCATTGAACCGTCATCTGAGGGTGTTCAAATTCAAAATGGAGTCTCTCAGAGCAGTGATTTCATGTCTGGAGGAGGGAGAGTTTCTGGTATCCCTGGATATCAAGGATGCGTACCTCCACATTCCGATTTGGCCGCCTCACAGGCTTATCTCAGATTTGCACTGTTAGACAGTCACTATCAGTTCCAGGCACTACCATTCGGCCTCTCCACAGCACCAAGAGTGTTCACCAAGGTGATAGCAGAGATGATGGTTCTCCTCCACAGACAGGTGGTGAATATAATTCCATATCTGGACAATCTGCTGATAAAGGCATCGTTCAGGGAGAGGTTGTTGCAGTTCATTGTTCTCATGACTCATCTGCTCAGGGAACACAGTTGGATCCTGAATCTTCCAAAATCACATTTGGAGCCGACCAGGAGGTTGTCTTCTCTGGGAATGATCCTCGATACGAAAGTGCAGGGGGTGTTTCTTCCAGAAGAGAAAGCGTTGGTGATAAACAATGGTCCGGGATGTCCTGAAGCCAGCCCGGGTATCGGTTCATCAGTGCTTTCACCTTCTGGGGAAGAGGGTGGCCTCTTACGAGGCTCTTCAGTACAGAAGGTTTCATGCTCGGCCCATCCAACTTGATCTCCTGTACAAGTGGTCGAGATCTTATCTACACATGCACCAGAGAATACGTCTGTCGCCAAAGGCCAGGATTTCACTCCTCTGGTGGCTCCAATTACCTCACCTTCTGGAGGGCCGCAGGTTCGGGATTCAGGACTGGATCCTTCTAACCACGGTTGCGAGTCTCCGGGACTGGGGCGCAGTCATTCAAGGGGAAACCTTCCAAGGAAGGTGGTCAAGTCTGAAAGCCGGCCTACTGATAAACATTCTGGAACATAGAGCCGTCTACAATGGTCTTCTCCAAGCGGCCCATCTTCTGAGAAACTGGGCCATTCAAGAGCAGTCGGACAATGTAACGACAGTGGCTTACATAAACCGACAGGGCGGAACGAAGAGCAGAGCTGCAATGTCAGAGGTAACAAGAATCATCCTCTGGGCAGAAAAACAAGCGTTGGCACTGTCAACAATCTTCATTCCGGGAGTAGAAAACTGGGAAGTGGACTTCCTCAGCAGACTCGATCTCCATCTAGCGGAGTGGGGTCTCCATCCGGAGGTGTTCAGGGAGGTAACAGATCTTTGGGGTGTACCTCAAATAGACCAGATGGCTTCTCATCTCAACAAGAAGCTTCAGCGATATTGTTCCAGGTCGAGGGACCCACAAGCGCCCTAGTGACGCCCTAGTGACTCCGTGGGTGTTCCAGTCGGTGTACATGTTTCCACCACTTCCACTCATTCCAAGAGTTCTAAAGCTCGTAAGGAGAACAAGAGTTCAAACGATCCTTATGGCTCCAGACTGGCCAAGAAGGGCTTGGTAAGCGGATCTTCTGTAACTACTGCTAGAAGAGCCGAGGCCTCTTCCTCTGCGGAAGGACCTGCAGCAGCAGGGGCCATTTGCCTATCAAGACTTACCGCGGCTACGTTTGATGGCATGGAGGTTGAACGCCAGATATTAGCTCAGTAGGGCATTCCGAACAAGGTTATTCCTACCCTGATACAGGCTAGGAAAGGAGTAACGTCTAAATATTACCATCGTATTTGAATTTTTTTTTATCTTGGTGTGAGTCCAAGAAGTTTCCTATGGTGGAGTTTCAACTGGGATGGTTTCTCCTCTTCCTGCAAGCAGGTGTGGATATGGGCCTGAGGTTGGGATCCGTGAAGGTCCAGATTTCGGCCTTATCCATTTTCTTCCAGAAACTAATGGCTGCCCTCCCTGAGGTTCAGACTTTTTTGAAGGGAGTTCTGCACATCCAACCTCCCTTTGTAGCACCTACGGCGCCCTGGGATCTTAACGTGGTGTTGCAGTTCCTCCAATCGAATTGATTTGAGTCTCTACAGGAGGTAGAGGTCAAGTTTCTCACGTGGAAGGCTGTCACTTTGCTGGCCTTGGCTTCTGCTAGACATGTGTCGGAGTTGGGTGCTTTGTCCTGTAAAAGCCCCTAATTGATCTTCCATGAAGACAGAGCTGAGCTCCGGACACGTCAGCAGTTCCTTCCGAAGGTTGTGTCGGCTTTTCATATCAACCAACCTATTATGGTGCCAGTTGCGCCTGACTCCTCAATTTCATCAAAGTCCTTATGTTATAAGGGCTCTGAAAATCTATGTGAAGAGGACTTCTCGTCACAGAAAATCGTACTCTCTGTTTGTCCTGTATGATCCCAAGAAAATTGTGTGTCCTGTTTCTAAGCAGGGGATCTCTCGCTGGATCAGGTTCACTATCCAGCATGCATATGCTACGGCAGGCTTGCCGTGTCCTATGTCTGTTAAGGCCAACTCTAAAGGTGGGTTCTTATTTTAATTACCTACCAGTAAATCTTTTTCTCGCAGTCCGTAGAGGATGCT